>NW_027325473.1:0-143315 GCF_036924035.1 Leuresthes tenuis | reverse complement strand
GCGGATGGGCTTTGCGCATTTGGCACAAACACACAGCCGTTGCGCAAGGCTTTATACAGCCTGTTGATATCTTAAGGACGTAACTGGTCACACCTGGGAGTAAATGTCATGTAGAGATTGTTTTTACATGACATTACAGCTGAACATATAGCTTTCATCCACAAACCAATGTGGGAGAGCCCGAAGACGCATGTGCCAGACGCACATAGGCATGCGTAAAACCAATTTTGACCACTTCATACTGTTTATTTGCTTTCTTTTAGTTAATTTTCGTTTCTTTTGGATTCTTGTGCGTGTTATGGAGCCGTTTTGGTCCATGTTTGTAAGCCTTTTTTTCCTGGATTAAATTTTCGGAAGTTGAAACAAGTGGCATTGGAGTGTGTGATTGAAAACCACCGCGGACTGCTTCTCCTCGTCCAGTTGCCGAGACTTTGTGTTTTTAATAACGCTTGTCTATAAACATGTGTTAAACATATAAATTGCATGAACAGAAAGAAGGGACTCACCTGTTGAGTAACACACATTTCCTTATACAGAAAGCCTTGTCGGAATGGTGGGACATTTGAACGTCAGAATGGTGGGACGTTTGCATGTCGGAATGGTGGTATGTCGGAATGGTGGGATGTCGGAATAGCGGGATGTCGGAATGGCGGGATTTCGGAATGGGTGTTGCCACCCCCTTCATCATATACACTTTTATTTATACATCACCTTCCACCATGAAGCGTTGTCCTTTTTTGTTTCTCTCTTTGTTCTTAAAATGCTGTTATGCATGTCTAAACCAATCCATTAAATTAGATCATTTTGTCAGTAAAGCGATCTACATTGTGCTTGGTCGCAAAGCTGCTCATCTGTGGTAAACAGCTCTTCAGAAAGGCATTCTTCAATTGATTTCACTAATTTCATGTAATAATTTTGTGATTTCCCACAAAACTACACTTCTTATCCCATCTGTCTGAGTATTTAATATTGTCTGGGTCCCGTTAAAACATGTATTTTTCCCATCTAATTCCTTGTTTGCTTTAAAACAAGAATTCCCCATTTTCTATCCCTTCAGTAGCCAACCAGTTTGTATGGAGTACACTGGAGCAACTTGACTGATCAGTAAAACACTGCTTTTGTTGTCACCGCAAGGCATCCCCCGTCGGTTGTTTCACTGAGACACTACTGAGTAACTATAACTCAACACAGTTTATACACATAACATTCATATACATACTAACAAACACACAAACAATTATTTATCGCGATTTTCTCATCTTTGTTTGAACGTACACCCAGGTAAATATTCCTGTAGTCTTCTCATACCGACTATGGACCCATTCATTGTTTAACTTCACTGTTTTGCAAATCCTAATTGAATATTACACATTGACATTGAACTTTACTGGATAAGCAGGTCTTCATTGCATTCAGCAACCTATATGTGAGCATCTATGTGTAAGCTGTTCTTCTTTGCATTTATCAGCAGCAAGCAATTCTTCATTGCACATGCATATGAAAATAGTAAAACAATTCCAATGCGTTAGCGAAACCTTCTATATCAGGAGTGTCCATCATGATGCTGGGAATAGAACCTCTTTCCCAGAATAGTTCAACCTTCATTACTCAACTGATCATAACTCCGCAATGAGCACATTTCAAAGTATCATTCCTCTACATGTATTCAAAAATCTATGTGTAAATGTTTAATATTTCTTATATTTGTTGATGTCATTCTGTGTGCATGTGGCCTAAACCCAATCTCTGTGTGGCAATTTTAATTTAAACAAGTTGAACTCTGCCTCTGATCATTTAAAAAAGGTGTGTACCAATATCAACCTTTCTCAGGTAATTACTGATCCTACAAAACCAAAGAGATCCTTCAAGGTTGTCCCTGATTGGCTCAATCTTAACAAATCAAAGGTAGAATATCCGCAGTATCTGAACTTGGTGTTAGTTATCACTGCTCAATAGCCTGTATCAGAATTGCAAAAATGAAAACATTAGGTCCACGCTTGGTATCCAGATCCTGAAACATCTCCATGAGCAGGCTTTTTTTTAACTGATCTGTTGAATAGTTATATGACACTGTTAAAATCTCAGATGAAGATCTAGCACTTGACCATTTTTGTAAATATTCTAATTCCATAGTTGATAAACATGCCCCTTTTAAAAAGTATAGAACTTAGAACAGGTCTAGTCCCTGACTTTCGGCAGAACTGTCTTCTTTACTTTTTTTTTTTTTTCCCCTTGTCCTGTTCAGCATTATGTCAGAAGAATTGTAGTCTGAATACCTTTGATGCCAAACAGATTTGCTTTGCCAAGGGAAGTTTTATAAATGTAAAGCTCCCCTTGATGCCCATTTATTTATTTCTGTTTACAATATATGACATGAACTGAACTGAACCGGACCGGGGGACAAGGAAAGAAGAAGAGGAAAGAAGAGGAAACAGAACAAAAATAGAAACAAAAACCAGACAACCAGCTGCTACACCTGTAAAAAACAAAACAGACAACAATCCATGGCCTCTGAGGGGAATCCAGCCTTAGCGCCACCAGGAGCACCTGAAAGCAGACAAGCAGAGAAAAAACAAACACACAAACAAACAAAAACAAGCACAAGAAGCGGCAATCGCATACAACACAGCTGTGGATATAGATGACCTGAGACGACAAGATAATACATCAACTGCTTAGCGACCATGCTACTGGACTAATGAATGTGTGTGTGTGTGTATGTGTGTGAGAACATGCAACACCCATGGCACAGGACCTACATGATAACCGTGCTTAGTTATGAGTGTATAAGCGTACAGGGCCACAATCCACAGCCCCCCCCAAGCAATCAGAAGCAGGCAGAGAGGGCCACAAGACCCAGGCCACCAGCAGCCCCCACAGAGCACAGAACCCAGGCAGCCCACCGCAGGGGAAACCACGCATCCACCCAGAAGACTGCAGAGGAAGCCCCCGGAAAGAGCCCCCATAAGCATAGGGCAGAGGCACTCCGGGAACCAGGGGTAACAGCCCACCGACCCCGCCAGGCCCCAGCCGCCCAGATTTGGGCCGTGCACTGGACCCGGGCCCCAGGGGCCCGAGCGCCCCCAAACCCCCCGGCAGAGGCCCCACCCAATACCCAGGAGGGCAAAGCGCCCCAGACAGCCACAAAGTGGGTCAGCGCCTGCCCCAGCGCCCCTTGCCAAGTGCCCTGGGAGTCAAGACGTGCCCACAGGTGGGTGAAGTCGCGAGCAGTGGGGAGAGGCAACGCTGACGCCCCATCGGGAGAAGCACAGGCAGGCCAGGCGACAGCAAGTCCCAGATCCAGGCCCAATCATTACCACACACACTTTCACGTCCCATACATCCACACATCCACACGTCCTACCTCCCTCGACTCTGCTGGGGTATAGTGCAGCGGGCACACCAGGGGGCCAGCAACCCCCCAGCCACCACAGACCCCGAACCAGCAGAACAATTAATTAATCCTCCTGGCCCCTCCTGCCCCGAACAGACACCAGGAAGCAGGGGTGTGCGAAGAAGACCCCTCCCCTCACCCTTCTGGCTCTTCAATATTTTCTAATAGTGAGCAATTAAAATTGAGGGGCAGCCAAACTTGTAGAACTGGGAGCGCGGCACTCTGGGCAGCCTACATACCCAAAGAGCCCCGCCCACCAGATGCCACTCAGTGTAACCACCCCCCAAGACCTAATGTGTGTGTGAGAGTGTGTTTGATAAGTAGTAATGTCTAAGGTGTAATTAAAACAGGGGCAGGGAACTGCAGAGTGCAACCAAAGGGGACCACCTACGTGGCCCCATCCACTACACCCCACCGAACACACACGCCCCCAAAACCCTTCATGTGTGAGTGTGTGCTGTGTAGAGGAGCCAGAAGGGAGAGGGGTATGGGGATATATACCGGGGGAGCTACTCTCCCCCAGAGAGGGCAGCCAGGGACTGGCTGCAATAGGCATCCCCGCTACCTGGGAGCCAACAATGGGCAGGAGGGTCTGATGTCCACCAGGCTCGGGGCCTGCAGCGACCATATTCCGGGAGCTACTGTACCCCCAGAAGGTACCCATCCCGCCCCACCCCACTCAACCCAACCCCACCCCGGAGGACCTCTACAAAAAACAAACAAACAAACCACCCGGTCACACCAGTCGCAGCAGCCCGGGCCTGAGACCCACCATCACCCAGCAACCCACCACCACCACTATGTGATAAAACTAATCAGAGGGGACCAGAGAGAATGAAATTCAGCCAATTGATGTTTTGAGGAGGCAGACATTGTTTCCATGCTAATATAATCTAAAAGAAAATTTCTAAACTGGTTAATACACAGATTGTTCTTCGCTTTCCAGTTCATGAGAATAGTTTTCTTTGCGATACATAACACTGTGAGAACCATGTGTGCTGAGTTAATTTCCATGTTGATGTTGTCTAAGTCACCCAGTATGCACAGTGTGGGGCATGCAGGGATGCTACACTTTAGCCATGTTGATAGGTCCTCACAGACTTCAAGCCAGAACTTCTGGACAGGCGCAGAAAACCACAAAGCGTGTGCATAATCATCAGGTGTGTTATCTGTGCAATGTGAGCAGATGTTTGAGTGTGTTAGACCCATCCTGAACATCCTTTGTCCTGTATAGTGTGTTCTATGAAGGATTTTGTATTGTATGAGCTGTAAATTAGGATTTCGAGTCTTTATGAAGGTGTTCAAACATATTTGTGGTTAGAAGCTATGACCAGAACTGATGGATAAATCTGCCTCCCATTTTGAGGATGGAAGAGACATTGTGTCATCTATCTTAGACAATAATTTATATATTTTTGATAGTAGTTTTGGGGTACAGATGCTTAGAAATTCTGCTACCCTAGTCGGGGGTTGTAAGTCTGGTTGGTGGAGGATATATCCATCCATCCATCCATCATCTGTCGCTTATCCGGGGGTCGGGTCGCGGGGGCAGCAGCTTGAGCAGAGAAACCCAGACGTCTCTGTCCCCGGCCACTTCCTCCAGCTCTTCCGGGGGGACCCCGAGGCGTTCCCAGGCCAGCCGAGAGACATAGTCTCTCCAACGTGTCCTGGGTCTCCCCCGGGGTCTCCTCCCAGTGGGACGTGCCCGGAACACCTCCCCAGGGAGGCGCCCAGGGGGCATCCTAACCAGATGCCCGAGCCACCTCATCTGACTCCTCTCAATGCGGAGGAGCAGCGGTTCTACTCCGAGCCCCTCCCGGATGACTGAGCTTCTCACCCTATCTCTAAGGGAGAGCCCAGACACCCTGCGGAGGAAACCCATTTCGGCCGCTTGTATTCGCGATCTTGTTCTTTCGGTCACTACCCACAACTCGTGACCATAGGTGAGGATGGGAACGTAGATTGACCAGTAAGCACGCAGAGCCTGCAACACTGCAGGCGCCGCACCGATCCGCCCGTCAATCTCCCGCTCCATTTGTCCGTCACTCGTGAACAAGACCCCGAGATACTTGAACTCCTCCTCTTGGGGAAGGATCTCATTCCCGACCCGGAGAGAGCATTCCACCCTTTTCCGGCTGAGAACCATAGTCTCGGATTTGGAGGTGCTGATTCTCATCCCAGCCGCTTCACACTCGGCTGCGAATCACTCCAGTGAGAGCTGAAGGTCACGGCCTGACGACGCTAATAGAACCACATCATCTGCAAAAAGCAGAGACCCGATTCTGAGGTCGCAAAATGGGACACCCTCAACGCCCTGGCTCCGCCTACAAATTCTGTCCATAAAAGTTAGGAACAGAATCGGTGACAAAGGGCAGCCCTGACGGAGTCCAACTCTCACCGGAAACGTATCCGACTTACTGCCGGCAATGCGGACCAAACTCTGGCACCGGTCATACAGAGACCGAATGGCCCCTATCAAGGGGTCCGGCACTCCATATTCCCGGAGCACCCCCCACAGGACTCCACGAGGGACACGGTCGAACGCTTTCTCCAAGTCCACAAAACACATGTAGACTGGTTGGGCAAACTCCCATGCACCCTCCAGGATCCTGCCGAGGGTATAGAGCTGGTCCACTGTTCCACGGCCAGGACGAAAGCCACACTGCATCTCCTGAATCCGAGGCTCGATTATCCGACGGATCCTCCTCTCCAATACCCCCGAATAGACCTTACCAGGGAGGCTGAGGAGTGTGATACCCCTATAGTTGGAACACACCCTCCGGTCCCCCTTTTTAAAGAGGGGGACCACCACCCCAATCTGCCAGTCCAGAGGCACTGTCCCCGATGTCCACGCGATACTGCAGAGGCGTGTCAGCCAAGACAGCCCTACAACATCCAGAGCCTTGAAAAACTCAGGACGGACCTCATCCACCCCCGGGGCCTTGCCACCGAGGAGCTTTTTAACCACCTCGGCAACCTCAGCCCCAGAAATGGGTGGCCCCATCTCTGAGCTCTCCGACTCTGCCTCTTCCGAGCACGTGTTGGTAGGATTGAGGAGTTCCTCGAAGTACTCCCCCCACCGACTCACAACATCCCTAGTTGAGGTCAGCAAAGCCCCGTCCCCATTGTAAACAGTGTTGACTGTGAGCCGCTTCCCCCCCCCTGAGACGCCGAATGGTGAACCAGAATCTTTTCGAGGCCGTCCGGAAATCGTTCTCCATGGTCTCACCGAACTCCTCCCAGGCCCGAGTTTTTGCCTCAGCAACCGCCGAAGCCGTGGCCCGTCTGGCCCGTCGGTACCTATCAGCTTCTTCCAGGGTCCCACTGGCCAAAAAGGCCCGATAGGACTCCTTCTTCAGCTTGACGGCTTCCCTCACCACTGGTGTCCACCAGCAGGTTGGAGGGTTGCCGCCACGACAGGCACCGACCACCTTACGGCCACAACTCCGACCAGCTGCCTCGGCAATGGAGTCACGGAACATGGCCCATTCAATGTCCCCCACCTCAAATATGGTTGAAGCTCTGCCGGAGGTGGGAGTTAAAGCTCCTTCTGACGGGGGATTCTGACAAACGCTCCCAGCAGACCCTCACAATACGTTTGGGCCTGCCAGGTCTGATCGGCATCCTCCCCCACCAGCGGAGCCAACTCACCACCAGGTGGTGATCAGTTGACAGCTCCGCCCCTCTCTTCACCCGAGTGTCCAGGACATACGGCCGCAAGTCCGATGATACAACCACAAAGTCGATCATCGAACTGCGGCCAAGGGTGTCCTGGTGCCAAGTGCACATATGGACACCCTTATGCCTGAACATGGTGTTCGTTATGGACAGTCTATGACTGGCACAGAAGTCCAACAACATAACACCACTCTGATTCAGATCGGGGGGGCCGTTCCTCCCAATCACACCATTTCAGGTCTCACTGTCATTGCCCACGTGAGCATTAAAGTCCCCCAGCAGAATGAGGGAGTCTCCGGTAGGAGCATTCTCCAGTGCCTCCCCCAGAGACTCCAAAAAGGGTAGGTACTCTGAACTGCTGTTTGGCGCATAGGCACAAACAACAGTCAGGACTCGTCCCCCCACCCAAAGGCGGAGGGAGGCTACCCTCTCGTTCACTGGGGTAAACCCCAATGTACTGGCACACAGCCGGGGGGCAATAAGTATGCCCACACCTGCTCTGCGCCTCTCACCACGGGCAACTCCAGAGTGGAAGAGAGTCCAACCCCTCTCAGGAGTACTGGTTCCAGATCCCAAGCCGTGCGTCGAGGTGAGTCCGACTATATCTAACGGTCTGATGAAGTTTCAACAATAAACAAGAAACTTTGTATTATGAGAAAGAACCAGACTCATTCTTCAGGAATCCGAAAATAAGCTCTATTTTACGAGTTATGCACGAATTCGGATTCTCCTATAAAACGAATTCCTTAACTCAAACCAAGTTAAGACTGCTTTGTCCTTCATATTTATTCATGTCTAATCAAGTTTCAATGATAAACAACGTTGTACTTTGTAGAATGAGAAAGAACTTCTTCAGCAATAAGCATCTCTCGACAAATGACGAAATACAGATTTTGCTATAAAATTAATTGCTATCAGCCTGACTTAAAACTGTTTGTCTTCCTTATTTATCCACTTCAAATCAAGTTTCAACAATTAAAAAAATTTTGTAGTTTGAGAAAGAACAACTTAATCTTGAGCAATCAGTATAAAAAGAGGGTAAGCAAAGGTGCGAATGTCAAACCATACATGATCAAAACAGGGAGCGGAGGTGTTTGGCTGAGACAAGGTGTGAATGTCCACCCATAATTAATGAAAAGCGGGCAACAAGTAGGTTCGAATGCCCAACCATACATCATCAAAAGCAGGAGTGGATATGTTCGGCTACAAGAAGGTTTGAACGTCTGACCATAGTTTGTAAAAAGCGGGTAAGAAAAGGTTCGAATGCCCGAACATACACCATCAAAGGAGGGAGCGGAGGTGTTCCGCTGTAAGAAGGTGTGAATGTCCGACCATAGTTGGTAAAAATGGGGTAAGAAAAGGTTAAAATACCCGACTGTACACAATCAGTAGCGGGTGCGGAGTTGTTCGGCTACTAAAAGGTGTGAAAGTCCGACCATGGTTTGTAAAAAGCGGGTAAGAAAAGGTGCGAATGCCCGAAAATGTATGATCAAAAGAGGGAGTGAAGGTGTTCGGCTGCAAGAAGGTCTGAATGTCCAACCATAATTTGTAAAAACCGGGAAGGAAAGGCTCGAAAGCCCGACTATACACCATCAAAAGCGGGAGCAGAGTGGTTCAGCTGCAAGAAGGTCTGAATGTCCATCAATAATTGCTTTAAAACATGAAAGAAAATTTTCGAATATCATCCGCACATGATCATAAGAAGGAGAGGAGGTGTTCAGCTGCAAGAAGGTGTGAATGTCCACCCATAATTCCTGAAAAATGGGTAAAAAAAGGTGCGAATGCCCAACCATACATTATCAAAAGCAGGTGTGAATGTCAGATCATAATTTGCAAAAAGCTGATGAGAAAGGGTGAGAATGCCTGACTATACACCATCAAATGCGGGAGCGGAGGTGTTCGGCTCTGAGTAGGTGTGAATGTCCGACCATAATTGCTGAAAAATGTGTTAGAAAAGGAAAGAATGCCGGACCATACATCATCAAAAGCGAGAGAGGTGGTGTTCGGCTGCAAAAAGGTGTAAATGTTCGACTAAAGTTTGTAAAAAGCGGGTAAGACATGGTGCGAATGCCTGACAAGGTATGATCAAAAGCAGGAGCGGAGGTGTTCAGCTGCAAGAAGGTCTAAATGTCCATCAATGATTGCTAGAAAACATGAAAGAAAATTTTCGAAAATCAAACCGCACATGATCATAAGTGGGAGAGGAGGTGTTCAGCTGCAAGAAGGTGTGAATGTCCACCCATTATTCCTGACAAATGGGTAAAAAAAAGGTGCGATTGCCCAACCATACATCATCAAAAGCAGGAGTGGATGTGTTCGGCTACAAGAAGGTGTGAACGTCCAACCAAAGTTTGTAAAAAGCAGTTAAGAAAAGGTTTGAATATCCAACCAAACATAATCAAAAGCGGGAGCATAGCTTTTCGACTGCAAGTAGGTGTGAATGTCAGATCATAATTTGCAAAAAGCTGATGAGAAAGGGTGAGAATGTCCAACTGCACACCATCAAATGCGGGAGCGGAGTTGTTCGGCTGTGAGTAGGTGTGAATCTCCGACCGTAATTTCTGAAAAATGTGTTAGAAAAGGTAAGAATGCCGGTCCATACATCATCAAAAGCGAGAGAGGTGGTGTTCGGCTGCAAGTAGGTGTGAATGTCCAGCCATAATTACTCACAAACAGGTAAGAAAAGGTAGTATTGCCAGACCATACATGATCAAAACAGGGAGCGGAGGTGGTAAAGCTGCAAGAAGGTGTGAATGTCCGACTAAAGTTCAAATATATTAACAAAAGCGGGAGGAGAGGTCTTCGGATGAGAGTGGTTGAGAATTTCCAACCATAATCTATAAAATTCGGTGAAAAAAAGGTGTGATAGAACACTAAAAGGTGGAGCGGAAGTGTTCGGCTGCAAGAAGGTGTGAATGTCCGACTATATTTGGTGAAAAGCAGGTGAAGCAAGGTCTGAATGCCCAACCTTACATTATCAAAAGCGAGATCAGAGGTGTTTGGCTGCAAGAAGGCCATAGTTTGCCAAAAGCGGGTAAGCTGCGAATGACCAACTAAATATCAACAAAAGTGGGGGCGGAGGTCTTCGGATGCAACTGGGTGTGAACATCCCACCATTCAAGTATGGTGGAGAGGAAGTTGTGAACAGCCGACCATAGTTTGCAAAAAGCGGGTGAGACAAGGTGCGAATGTCCAACCATACATGATCAAAACAGGGAGCGGTGTTTGGCTGTGACAAGGTGTGAATGTCCACCCAAAATTAATGAAAAGCGGGCAAAAAGTAGGTTTGAATGCCCAAGCATACATCATCAAAAGAAGGAGTGGATGTGTTCGGCTACAAGAAGGTTTGAATGTCCGAGCATAGTTTGTAAAAAGCGGGTAAGAAAAGGTTCGAATGCCCAAACATACACCATCAAAAGAGGGAGCGGAGGTATTCCGCTGTAAGAAGGTGTGAATGTCCGACCATAGTTGGTAAAAAGTGGGTAAGAAAAGGTTAAAATACCCGACTTTACACAATCAATAGGGGGAGCGGAGTATTTCGGCTACAAGAAGGTGTGAAAGTTCAACCATGGTTTGTAAAAAGCTGCTAAGAAAAGGTTCGAATGCCCGAATATATACCATCAAAAGCGGAAGCGGAGGTGTTCGGCTGCAAGAAGGTGTGAACGTCCGACCAAAGTTTGTAAAAAGCAGTTAAGAAAAGGTTCGAATATCCAACCAAACATAATCAAAAGCGGGAGCAGAGCTGTTCGACTGCAAGTAGGTGTGAATGTCCAGCCATAATTACTCACAAACGGGTAAGAAAAGGTAGTATTGCCAGACCATACATGATCAAAACAGGGAGCTGAGGTGGTTCAGCACCAAGGTGTGAATGTCTGACTATAGTTTGTAAAAAGCGGGTAAGATAAGGTGCGAATGCCCGACAATGTATAATCAAAAGAGGGAGCAGAGGTTTTCGGCTACAAGAAGGTTTGAATGTCCGACCATAGTTTGTAAAAAGCGGGTAAGAAAAGGTTCAAATGCCTGACTATACACCATCAAAAGCGGGAGCGGAGATGTTCCGCTGTAAGACGGTGTGAATGTCTGACCATAGTTGGTAAAAAGCGGGTAAGAAAAGGTTAAAATACCCGACTGTACACAATCAATAGCGGGAGCGGAGTTGTTCGGCTACAAGAAGGTGTGAAAGTCCAACCATCGTTTGTAAAAAGCTGGTAAGAAAAGGTTCGAATGCCCGAATATATACCATCAAAAGCGGAAGCGGAGGTGTTCGGCTGCAAGAAGGTGTGAACGTCCGACCAAAGTTGGCAAAAAGCAGTAAAGAAAAGGTTCGAATATCCAAACATAATTAAAAGCGAGAGAGATTGTGTTCAGCTGCAAGTAGGTGTGAATATCCAGCCATAATTACTCACAAACGGGTAAGAAAATGTAGTATTGCCAGACCATACATGATCAAAACAGGGAGTGGAGGTGGTTTAGCTGCAAAAAGGGGTGAATGTCCAACTAAAGTTCAAATATATTAACAAAAGCGGGAGGAGAGGTCTTCGGATTAGAGTGGTTGAAATTTCCAACCATAATCTATAAAATGCGGTGGAAAAAAAAAGGTGTGAAGGAATGAATTTTATAGCAAAATCCGAAATCATGCATAACTCCGCAAAAGGAACGTATTGCTCAACCAAAGGGATGCTTCTTTCTCATTCAGAGTAATATGAGGAACTTTATGCTTGATACATTTTAGACATGGATAACTATGAAGGACAAAGCAATTTTAACTTGGTTTGAGCAAAGCAATTAATTTTATAGGAAAATCCGAAATCGTGCAGGACTCATGAAAGTAAGCTTATTCTCGGATTCCTGATCCTCCAGTGTTGCTCTTTCCTATACTGCAAAATAAAGCCTTGTTCTTTGTTGAAATTGATATAGACATTGATAAATATGAAGGACAAAGCAGTTTCCACTTTGTTTCAGTGAAGGAATTAATTTTATAGCAAAATCCCAAATCAAGCAGAACGTATGAAAATAAGCCTCTTTTCGGATTCCTGATCCTTCAGTGTTGCTATTTCTTCTACTGCAAAGTACAATGTTTTTCTTTGTTGAAGTCAATCTAGACATTGATAAATATGAAGGACAAAGCAGTTTTCACTTGGTTTGAGTGAAGGAATTCATTTTATACATAAATTCCCAAATCATGCAGAACGTATGAAAAGAAGCTTATTCTCGGATTCCTGATCCTTCAGTGTTGCTTTTTCTTCTACTGCAAAATACAATGTTGTTCTTTGTTGAAGTCAATCTAGACATTGATAAATATGAAGGACAAAGCAGTTTTAACATAGTTTGAGTGAAGGCATTCATTCATAGTAAAATCAATAATCGTGCAGAACTCATGAAAATAAGCTTATTCTCGGATTCCTAAAACTTTTGATTTGCTCTTTCTTTACTGCAAAGTACAATGTTGTTCTTTGTTGAAGTCGATCTAGACATTGATAAATATGAAGGACAAAGCAGTTTTCACTTGGTTTGAGTGAAGGATTTGCAGCTGAAAACCTCCCGCTCCCGCTTTTGATTGTGTATAGTCGGGCTTTCGAGCCTTTTCTTACCCGGTTTTTAGAAATTATGGTTGGACATTCAGACCTTGCAGCCGAAGACCTCCACTCCCTCTTTTGATCATACATTGTCGGGCATTCGCACCTTGTCTTACCCGCTTTTAACAAACTATAGTCAGACATTCACACCTTGCAGCTGAACCACCTCAGCTCCCTGTTTTGATCATGTATGGTCTGGCAATACTACCTTTTCTTACCCGTTTGTGAGTAATTATGGCTGGACATTCACACCTACTTGCAGTCGAACCGCTCTGCTCCCGCTTTTGATGGTATATATTCGGGCATTCGAACCTTTTCTTAGCAGCTTTTTACAAACCATGGTTGAACTTTCACACCGTCTTACAGCGGAACACCTCCGCTCCCGCTTTTGATGGTGTATAGTCAGGCATTTGAACCTTTTCTTACCCGCTTTTTACAAACTATGGTCGGACATTCAAACCTTCTTGTAGACGAAAACCTCCGCTCCCTCTTTTGATTATACATTGTTGGGCATTCGCACCTTATTTACAAACTATAGTCAGATATTCACACCTTGCAGGTGAGCCACCTCAGCTCCCTGTTTTGATAGTGTATGTTCGGGCATTCGAACCTATTCTCACCCCCTTTTTACAAACTATGCTCGGAGATTCACACCTACTCACAGCCGAACAACTCCGCTCCCGCATTTGATGATGTATTGTCCGGCATTCTAGTCTCTTCTAACACATTTTTCAGCAATGATGGTCGGACATTCACACCTACTCACAGCCGAACACTTCCGCTCCCGCATTTGATGGTGTATAGCCGGGCATTCTCACCCTTTCTCATCAGCTTTTTGCAAATTATGATCTGACATTCACACCTACTTGCAGTCGAACAACTCTGCTCCCGCTTTTGATTATGTTTGGTTGGATATTCGAACCTTTTCTTAACTGCTTTTTACAAACTTTGGTCGGACGTTCACACCTTCTTGCAGCCGAACACATCCACTTCCACTTTTGATGGTATATATTCGGGCATTCGAACCTTTTCTTACGCGCTTTTTACAAACCGTGGTCGGACTTTCACACCTTCTTGTAGCCAAACAACTCCGCTCCCGCTATTGATTTTGTACAGTCGGGTATTTTAACCTTTTCTTACCCGCTTTTTACCAACTATGGTCGGACATTTACACTTTCTTACAGCGGAACACCTCCGCTCCCTCTTTTGATGGTCTATATTCGGGCATTCGAACCTTTTCTTACCCGCTTTTTACAAACTATGGTCGGACATTCAAACCTTCTTGTAGCCGAACACATCCACTCCTGCTTTTGATGATGTATGGTTGGGCATTTTCATCTTTTCTTACCCATTTTTCAGTAATTATGGGTGGACATTCACACCTTCTTGCAGCTGAACAACTCCTCTCCCGCTTATGATCATGTGCGGTTTGATATTCGAAAATTTTCTTTCATGTTTTAAAGCAATTATTGATGGACATTCAAATCTTCTTGTAGCCGAACACATCCACTCCTGCTTTTGATGATGTATGGTTTGGCATTCGCACCCTTTTTTTACCCATTTTTCAGGAATTTTGGGTGGACATTCAGACCTTCTTGCAGCCGAAAACCTCCGCTCCCTCTTTTGATCATACATTGTCGGGCATTCGCACCTTATCTTACCCGCTTTTTACAAACTATAGTCAGACATTCACACCTTGCAGCTGAACCACCTCCGCTCCCTGTTTTGATCATGTATGGTCTGGCAATACTACCTTTTCTTACCCGTTTGTGAGTAATTAATCCCAAAATATTGAGCATAAAATAAGTCTTTATGCTGATGATGTATTACTTTTCCTTCAGAACTCACAGACGTCTCTCAGTCACACGATCACACTCATAAATAAATTCTCAGCACTTTCTGACTACTCTATCAACTGGTCTAAGACCACAGTTCTGCCCATTAACTGTAGGGTCCATAATATACCTGCGATCACTTTACAGTCAGGAAATATTAGATATTTAGGCATAAACATTTACTCCAGGCTCTCAGAGCTAACAAAGCTAAATTATGTGCAATTATTAAAGACAGTAGAGGACGATCTCTCGTTGGAAGTCCTTACCTATATCACTTATGGGGAGAGTTACATCCATTAAAATGATGATTCTACCAAAAGTTAACTATTTGTTCTCAATGATCCCCATAAAACCATCTGCTACTTGGTTTAAGTCACTAGATTCATGCATCTCCAAATTTCTGTGGAAAAACAAACCACCACGTATTAGTTTAAAAACCCTACAGAAGACCAAGGACAGTGGTGGATTAGATTTACCTCATTTTCAGCACTATTCCTTAGACAATAGGTTACAATATATATCAAAATGGTTTAAACCTTGTTGTTGTCACAGTTCCCAGAGACGTTGTAATCGTTGAGGATTCTATATTCACCCCCTCATTAGAGGCACGTAATGCAGATTGATGACACTAAATCTTCTTCTCTGTTCATTGCTGGCATCATTCCCAGCATCGTAAGTGTTCGTGGCATTGTTAGCCTCTTCTTCTGGATCTTGATATCGAGAATCCTTTTGTATTTCTGGTTTGTCAGTCCTCTGTCTTCGTTCACCGGAGTCTTTGTCTTTTTGTCCTTGAGTTTGGTGATTTTTTCTTCTTTTGATGCCTTGACACAATGTGACAGGTGATACCACGTGGGAGATCCTGTAACTTGGACTGCTGTCCCTGTGCTGCGAAATGGCTGTGCTGCTCAAATGGTCTCTCCTTCATCATGGTTACATGCTGCCATTCCGACATCTCGCCATTCCGACATGGGTCTCCAATTGTCGGAATGGCGACACTTAATTTTTTATCAAACGTCCCACCATTCCGACACTTTTTTCCTCCTATGGTCGGAATGGCGGTATGTTTTTTGTTTTTTTTAACATACCGCCATTCCGACAGTTCCTTTTAATAGCCTATTTTTTACCCAAAACATTTTGCACTAATGATATGCCGGCGCAAATACGCCCTAAAGTTTGGCGCACAAGCTTTGCACATGCAGAGGCCACAGCCTCGCAAACAAACTTTAATAATCTATTATCAAAATCCCCTGAATTTCAAATATAAAAATACAGATATTAATGTAACTCTGGCGAGACTGAAACTGATTAAGCAGAAATACAGTGTCAGTGAGCTGTCACAGCAGCCAGCTGGAGCGGAGCTCTCCACAGAGCCCATGCGTCTTTTGCACGCTGTCATCATATGCAAAAGTAATAATTGCAATTACAGATATCACGGCTACTGCACAGGACACAGTTGCGAGCACTCTGCCTTGCCTTGCCAATAGGAGAAGAGAGAAATGACAGCATAGAACGTATAAAACACAACAAAATTCAGTAAAAACGTTTATTCATGTTATTCACGTGATTTATGAGTACTCACTCCAATTTTGTGAAGCGCGGATGGGCTTTGCACATTTGGCACAAACACACAGCCGCAACGGTTGTAGCTTTATACAGCCTGTTGATATCTTAAGGACCTAACTGGTCACACCTGGGAGTAAATGTCATGTAGAGATTGTTTTTACATGACATTAAAGCTGAACATATAGCTTTCATCCACAAACCAACGTGGGAGAGCCCGAAGACGCATGTGCCAGACGCACATAGGCATGCGTAAAACCAATTTTGACCACTTCATACTGTTTATTTGCTTTCTTTTAGTTAACTTTCGTTTCTTTTGGATTCTTGTGCGTGTTATGGAGCCGTTTTGGTCCATGTTTGTAAGCCTTTTTTTCCTGGATTAAATTTTCGGAAGTTGAAACAAGTGGCATTGGAGTGTGTGATTGAAAACCACCGCGGACTGCTTCTCCTCCTCCAGTTGCCGAGACTTTGTGTTTTTAATAACGCTTGTCTATAAACATGTGTTAAACATATAAATTGCATGAACAGAAAGAAGGGACTCACCTGTTGAGTAACACACATTTCCTTATACGGAAAGCCTTGTCGGAATGGTGGGACATTTGAACGTCAGAATAGCGGGATGTCGCAATGGTGGGATGTCGGAATGGTGGGACGTTTGCATGTCGGAATGGTGGTTTGTCGGAATGGTGGTATGTCGGAATGGTGGGATGTCGGAATAGCGGGATGTCGGAATGGCGGGATTTCGGAATGGGTGTTGCCACCCCCTTCATCATATACACAGTTATTTATACATCACCTTCCACCATGAAGCGTTGTCCCTTTTTGTTTCTCTCTTTGTTCTTAAAATGCTGTTATGCATGTCTAAACCAATCCATTAAATTAGATCATTTTGGCAGTAAAGCGATCTACAATGTGCTTGGTCGCAAAGCTGCTCATCTGTGGTAAACAGCTCTTCAGAAAGGCATTCTTCAATTGATTTCACTAATTCTATGTAATAATTTTGTGATTTCCTACAAAACTACACTTCTTCTCCCATCTGTCTGAGTATTTAATATTGTCTGGGTCCCGTTAAAACATGTATTTTTCCCATCTAATTCCTTGTTTGCTTTAAAACAAGTATTCCCCATTTTCTATCCCTTCAGTAGCCAACCAGTTTGTATGGAGTACACTGGAGCAACTTGACTGATCAGTAAAACACTGCTTTTGTTGTCACCGCAAGGCTTCCCCCGTCGGTTGTTTCACTGAGACACTACTGAGTAACTATAACTCAACACAGTTTATACACATAACATTCCTATACATACTAACAAACAAACAAACAATTATTTATCGCAATTTTCTCATCTCTGTTTGAACGTACACCCAGGTAAATATTCCTGTAGTCTTCTCATATCGACTATGGACCCATTCATTGTTTAACTTCACTGTTTTGCAAATCCTAATTGAATATTACACATTGACATTGAACTTTACTTGATAAGCATTTCTTCATTGCATTCAGCAGCCTATATGTGAGCATCTATGTGTAAGCTGTTCTTCTTTGCATTTATCAGCAGCAAGCAATTCTTCATTGCACATGCATATGAAAATAGTAAAACAATTCCAATGCGTTAGCGAAACCTTCTATATCAGGAGTGTCCATCATGATGCTGGGAATAGAACCTCTTTCCCAGAATAGTTCAACCTTCATTACTCAACTGATCATAACTCCGCAATGAGCACATTTCAAAGTATCATTCCTCTACATATATTCAAAAATCTATGTGTAAATGTTTAATATTTCTTATATTTGTTGATGTCATTCTGTGTGCATGTGGCCTAAACCCAATCTCTGTGTGGCAATTTTAATTTAAACAAGTTGAACTCTGCCTCTGATCATTTAAAAAAGGTGTGTACCAATATCAACCTTTCTCAGGTAATTACTGATCCTACAAAACCAAAGAGATCCTTCAAGGTTGTCCCTGATTGGCTCAATCTTAACAAATCAAAGGTAGAAAATCCGCAGTATCTGAACTTGGTGTTAGTTATCACTGCTCAATAGCCTGTATCAGAATTGCAAAAATGAAAACATTAGGTCCACGCTTGTTATCCAGACCCTGAAACATCTCCATGAGCAGGCTTTTTTTTAACTGATCTGTTGAATAGTTATATGACACTGTTAAAATCCCAGATGAAGATCTAGCACTTGACCATTTTTGTAAATCTTCTAATTCCATAGTTGATAAACACGCCCCTTTTAAAAAGTATAGAAATTAGAACAGGTCTATCCCTGGCTTTCGGCAGAACTGTCTTCTTTACTTTTTTTTCCCCCTTGTCCTGTTCAGCATTATGTCAGAAGAATTGTAGTCTGAATACCTTTGATGCCAAACAGATTTGTTTTGCCAAGGAAAGTTTTATAAATGTAAAGCTCCCCTTGATGCCCATTTATTTATTTCTGTTTACAATATATGACATGAACTGAACTGAACCGGACCGGGGGACAAGGAAAGAAGAAGAGGAAACAGAACAAAAATAGAAACAAAAACCAGACAACCAGCTGCTACACCTGTAAAAAACAAAACAGACAACAATCCATGGCCTATGAGGGGAATCCAGCCTTAGCGCCACCAGGAGCACCTGAAAGCAGACAAGCAGAGAAAAAACAAACACACAAACAAACAAAAACAAGCACAAGAAGCGGCAATCGCATACAACACAGCTGTGGATATAGATGACCTGAGACGACATGATAATACATCAACTGCTTAGTGACCATGCTACTGGACTAATGAATGTGTGTGTGTGTGTGAGAACATGCAACACCCATGGCACAGGACCTACATGATAACCGTGCTTAGTTATGAGTGTATAAGTGTACAGGGCCACAATCCACAGCCCCCCCCCCCCCCCCCCAAGCAATCAGAAGCAAGCAGAGAAGGCCACAAGACCCAGGCCACCAGCAGCCCCCACAGAGCACAGAACCCAGGCAGCCCACCGCAGGGGCAACCACGCATCCACCCAGAAGACTGCAGAGGAAGCCCCCGGAAAGAGCCCCCATAAGCATAGGGCAGAGGCACTCCGGGAACCAGGGGTAACAGCCCACCGACCCCGCCAGGCCAGGCGACAGCAAGTCCCAGATCCAGGCCCAATCATTACCACACACACTTTCACGTCCCATACATCCACACATCCACACATCCTACCTCCCTCGACTCTGCTGGGGTGTAGTGCAGCGGGCACACCAGGAGGCCAGCAACCCCCCAGCCACCACAGACCCCGAACCAGCAGAACAATTAATTAATCCTCCTGGCCCCTCCTGCCCCGAGCAGACACCAGGAAGCAGGGGTGTGCGAAGAAGACCCCTCCCCTCACCCTTCTGGCTCTTCAATATTTTCTAATAGTGAGCAATTAAAATTGAGGGGCAGCCAAACTTGTAGAACTGGGAGCGCGGCACTCTGGGCAGCCTACATACCCAAAGAGCCCCGCCCACCAGATGCCACTCAGTGTAACCACCCCCCAAGACCTAATGTGTGTGTGTGAGTGTGTTTGATAAGTACTAATGTCTAAGGTGTAATTAAAACAGGGGCAGGGAACTGCAGAGTGCAACCAAAGGGGACCACCTACGTGGCCCCATCCACTGCACCCCACCGAACACACACGCCCCCAAAACCCTTCATGTGTGAGTGTGTGCTGTGTACAGGAGCCAGAAGGGAGAGGGGTATGGGGATATATAACGGGGGAGCTACTCTCCCCCAGAGAGGGCAGCCAGGGACTGGCTGCAATAGGCATCCCCGCTACCTGGGAGCCAACAATGGGCAGGAGGGCCTGATGTCCACCAGGCTCGGGGCCTGCAGCGACCATATTCCGGGAGCTACTGTACCCCCAGAAGGTACCCATCCCGCCCCACCCCACTCAACCCAACCTCACCCAGGAGGACCTCTACAAAAAACAAACAAACAACATAAAAAAACAAACAAATAAACCACCCGGTCACACCAGTCGCAGCAGCCCGGGCCTGAGACCCACCATCACCCAGCAACCCACCACCACCACTATGTGATAAAACTAATCAGAGGGGACCAGAGACAATGAAATTCAGCCAATTGATGTTTTGAGGAGGCAGACATTGTTTCCATGCTAATATAATCTAAAAGAAAATTTCTAAACTGGTTAATACACAGATTGTTCTTCGCTTTCCAGTTCATGAGAATAGTTTTCTTTGCGATACATAACACTGTGACAACCATGTGTGCTGAGTTAATTTCCATGTTGATGTTGTCTAAGTCACCCAGTATGCACAGTGTGGGGCATGCAGGGATGCTACACTTTAGCCATGTTGATAGGTCCTCACAGACTTCAAGCCAGAACTTCTGGACAGGCGCAGAAAAACCACAAAGCGTGTGCATAATCATCAGGTGTGTTATCTGTGCAATGTGAGCAGATGTTTGAGTGTGTTAGACCCATCCTGAACATCCTTTGTCCTGTATAGTGTGTTCTATGAAGGATTTTGTATTGTATGAGCTGTAAATTAGGATTTCGAGTCTTTATGAAGGTGTTCAAACATATTTGTGGTTAGAAGCTATGACCAGAACTGATGGATAAATCTGCCTCCCATTTTGAGGATGGAAGAGACATTGTGTCATCTATCTTAGACAATAATTTATATATTTTTGATAGTAGTTTTGGGGTACAGATGCTTAGAAATTCTGCTACCCTAGTCGGGGGTTGTAAGTCTGGTTGGTGGAGGATATATCCATCCATCCATCCATCATCTGCCGCTTATCCGGGGGTCGGGTCGCGGGGGCAGCAGCTTGAGCAGAGAAACCCAGACGTCTCTGTCCCCGGCCACTTCCTCCACCTCTTCCGGGGGGACCCCGAGGCGTTCCCAGGCCAGCCGAGAGACATAGTCTCTCCAACGTGTCCTGGGTCTCCCCCGGGGTCTCCTCCCAGTGGGACGTGCCCGGAACACCTCCCCAGGGAGGCGCCCAGGGGGCATCCTAACCAGATGCCCGAGCCACCTCATCTGACTCCTCTCAATGCGGAGGAGCAGCGGTTCTACTCCGAGCCCCTCCCGGATGACTGAGCTTCTCACCCTATCTCTAAGGGAGAGCCCAGACACCCTGCGGAGGAAACCCATTTCGGCCGCTTGTATTCGCGATCTTGTTCTTTCGGTCACTACCCACAACTCGTGACCATAGGTGAGGATGGGAACGTAGATTGACCAGTAAGTAGAGAGCTTTGCCTTCTGGCCCAGCTCCCTCTTCACAACGACGGGTCGGTGCAGAGCCTGCAACACTGCAGGCGCCGCACCGATCCGCCCGTCAATCTCCCGCTCCATTCGTCCGTCACTCGTGAACAAGACCCCGAGATACTTGAACTCCTCCTCTTGGGGAAGGATCTCATTCCCGACCCGGAGAGAGCATTCCACCCTTTTCCGGCTGAGAACCATAGTCTCGGATTTGGAGGTGCTGATTCTCATCCCAGCCGCTTCACACTCGGCTGCGAATCACTCCAGTGAGAGCTGAAGGTCACGGCCTGACGACGCTAACGGAACCACATCATCTGCAAAAAGCAGAGACCCGATTCTGAGGTCGCCAAATGGGACACCCTCAACACCCTGGCTCCGCCTAGAAATTCTGTCCATAAAAGTTAGGAACAGAATCGGTGACAAAGGCCAGCCCTGACGGA
The DNA here is from genome assembly GCF_036924035.1 of Leuresthes tenuis. NCBI lineage: Eukaryota > Metazoa > Chordata > Actinopteri > Atheriniformes > Atherinopsidae > Leuresthes > Leuresthes tenuis. The sequence goes on along the minus strand of NW_027325473.1, from coordinate 121,605 downwards.
GTCCAACTCTCACCGGAAACGTATCCGACTTACTGCCGGCAATGCGGACCAAACTCTGGCACCGGTCATACAGAGACCGAACGGCCCCTATCAAGGGGTCCGGCACTCCATATTCCCGGAGCACCCCCCACAGGACTCCACAAGGGACACGGTCGAACACTTTCTCCAAGTCCACAAAACACATGTAGACTGGTTGGGCGAACTCCCATGCACCCTCCAGGATCCTGCCGAGGGTATAGAGCTGGTCCACTGTTCCACGGCCAGGACGAAAGCCACACTGCATCTCCTGAATCCGAGGCTCGATTATCCGACGGATCCTCCTCTCCAATACCCCCGAATAGACCTTACCAGGGAGGCTGAGGAGTGTGATACCCCTATAGTTGGAACACACCCTCCGGTCCCCCTTTTTAAAGAGGGGGACCACCACCCCAATCTGCCAGTCCAGAGGCACTGTCCCCGATGTCCACGCGATACTGCAGAGGCGTGTCAGCCAAGACAGCCCTACAACATCCAGAGCCTTGAGAAACTCAGGACGGACCTCATCCACCCCCGGGGCCTTGCCACCGAGGAGCTTTTTAACCACCTCGGCAACCTCAGCCCCAGAAATGGGAGGCCCCGTCTCCGAGCTCTCCGACTCTGCCTCTTCCGAGCACGTGTTGGTAGGATTCAGGAGTTCCTCGAAGTACTCCCCCCACCGACTCACAACATCCCTAGTTGAGGTCAGCAAAGCCCCGTCCCCACTGTAAACAGTGTTGACTGTGAGCCGCTTCCCCCCCCCTGAGACGCCGGATGGTGGACCAGAATCTTTTCGAGGCCGTCCGGAAATCGTTCTCCATGGTCTCACCGAACTCCTCCCAGGCCCGAGTTTTTGCCTCACAACCGCCGAAGCCGTGGCCCGTCTGGCCCGTCGGTACCTATCAGCTTCTTCCAGGGTCCCACTGGCCAAAAAGGCCCGATAGGACTCCTTCTTCAGCTTGACGGCTTCCCTCACCACTGGTGTCCACCAGCAGGTTGGAGGGTTGCCGCCACGACAGGCACCGACCACCTTACGGCCACAACTCTGACCAGCTGCCTCGGCAATGGAGTCACGGAACATGGCCCATTCGGACTCAATGTCCCCCACCTCAAATATGGTTGAAGCTCTGCCGGAGGTGGGAGTTAAAGCTCCTTCTGACGGGGGATTCTGACAAACGCTCCCAGCAGACCCTCACAATACGTATGGGCCTGCCAGGTCTGATCGGCATCCTCCTCCACCAGCGGAGCCAACTCACCACCAGGTGGTGATCAGTTGACAGCTCCGCCCCTCTCTTCACCCGAGTGTCCAGGACATACGGCCGCAAGTCCGATGATACAACCACAAAGTCGATCATCGAACTGCGGCCAAGGGTGTCCTGGTGCCAAGTGCACATATGGACACCCTTATGCCTGAACATGGTGTTCGTTATGGACAGTCTATGACTGGCACAGAAGTCCAACAACATAACACCACTCTGATTCAGATCGGGTGGGCCGTTCCTCCCAATCAGTCCCCTCCAGGTCTCACTGTCATTGCCCACGTGAGCATTGAAGACCCCCAGCAGAATGAGGGAGTCTCCGGTAGGAGCATTCTCCAGTGCCTCCCCAAGAGACTCCAAAAAGGGTAGGTACTCTGAACTGCTGTTTGGCGCATAGGCACAAACAACAGTCAGGACTCGTCCCCCCACCCAAAGGCGGAGGGAGGCTACCCTCTCGTTCACTGGGGTAAACCCCAATGTACTGGCACACAGCCGGGGGGCAATAAGTATGCCCACACCTGCTCTGCGCCTCTCACCACGGGCAACTCCAGAGTGGAAGAGAGTCCAACCCCTCTCAAGAGTACTGGTTCCAGATCCCAAGCCGTGCGTCGAGGTGAGTCCGACTATATCTAACGGTCTGATGAAGTTTCAACAATAAACAACAAACTTTGTATTATGAGAAAGAACCAGACTCATTCTTCAGGAATCCGAAAATAAGCTCTATTTTACGAGTTATGCACGAATTCGGATTCTCCTATAAAACGAATTCCTTAACTCAAACCATGTTAAGACTGCTTTGTCCTTCATATTTTTTCATGTCTAATCAAGTTTCAATGATAAACAACGTTGTACTTTGTAGAATGAGAAAGAACTTCTTCAGCAATAAGCATCTCTTGACAAATGACGAAATACAGATTTTGCTATAAAATTAATTGCTATCAGCCTGACTTAAAACTGTTTGTCTTCCTTATTTATCCACTTCAAATCAAGTTTCAACAATTAAAAAAATTTTGTAGTTTGAGAAAGAACAACTTAATCTTGAGCAATCAGTATAAAAAGAGGGTAAGCAAAGGTGCGAATGTCAAACCATACATGATCAAAACAGGGAGCGGAGGTGTTTGGCTGAGACAAGGTGTGAATGTCCACCCATAATTAATAAAAAGCGGGCAACAAGTAGGTTCGAATGCCCAACCATACATTATCAAAAGCAGGAGTGGATATGTTCGGCTACAAGAAGGTTTGAACGTCTGACCATAGTTTGTAAAAAGCGGGTAAGAAAAGGTTCGAATGCCCGAACATACACCATCAAAGGAGGGAGCGGAGGTGTTCCGCTGTAAGAAGGTGTGAATGTCCGACCATAGTTGGTAAAAAACGGGTAAGAAAAGGTTAAAATACCCGACTGTACACAATCAGTAGCGGGTGCGGAGTTGTTCGGCTACTAAAAGGTGTGAAAGTCCGACCATGGTTTGTAAAAAGCGGGTAAGAAAAGGTGCGAATGCCCGAAAATGTATGATCAAAAGAGGGAGCGGATTTGTTTGGCTGCAAGAAGGTGTGAATGTACACCCATAATTACTGAAAAATGGGTAAGAAAAGGTGCGAATGCCCAACTATACATAATCAAAAGCAGGAGTGGATGTGTTCGGCTCCAAGAAGGGTTGAATGTCTGACCATAGTTTGTAAAAAGCAGGTAAGAAAAGGTTTGACTGCCCGAACATACACCATCAAAAGAGGGAGCGGAGGTGTTCCGCTGTAAGAAGGTGTGAATGTCCGACCATAGTTGGTAAAAAGCGGGTAAGAAAAGGTTAAAATACCCGACTGTACACAATCAATAGCGGGAGCGGAGTTGTTCGGCTACTAAAAGATGTGAAAGTCCGACTATGGTTTGTAAAAAGCGGGTAAGTAAAGGTGCTAATGCCCGACAATGTATGATCAAAAGAGGGAGCGGAGGTGTTCGGCTGCAAGAAGGTCTGAATGTCCAACCATAATTTGTAAAAACCGGGAAGGAAAGGCTCGAAAGCCCGACTATACACTATCAAAAGCGGGAGCAGAGTGGTTCAGCTGCAAGAAGGTCTGAATGTCCATCAATAATTGCTTTAAAACATGAAAGAAAATTTTCGAATATCATCCGCACATGATCATAAGAAGGAGAGGAGGTGTTCAGCTGCAAGAAGGTGTGAATATCCACCCATAATTCCTGAAAAATGGGTAAAAAAAGGTGCGAATGCCCAACCATACATTATCAAAAGCAGGTGTGAATGTCAGATCATAATTTGCAAAAAGCTGATGAGAAAGGGTGAGAATGCCCGACTATACACCATCAAATGCGGGAGCGGAGGTGTTCGGCTCTGAGTAGGTGTGAATGTCCGACCATAATTGCTGAAAAATGTGTTAGAAAAGGAAAGAATGCCGGACCATACATCATCAAAAGCGAGAGAGGTGGTGTTCGGCTGCAAAAAGGTGTAAATGTTCGACTAAAGTTTGTAAAAAGCGGGTAAGATATGGTGCGAATGCCTGACAAGGTATGATCAAAAGCAGGAGCGGAGGTGTTCAGCTGCAAGAAGATCTAAATGTCCATCAATAATTGCTAGAAAACATGAAAGAAAATTTTCGAAAATCAAACCGCACATGATCATAAGTGGGAGAGGAGGTGTTCAGCTGCAAGAAGGTCTAAATGTCCATCAATAATTGCTAGAAAACATGAAAGAAAATTTTCGAAAATCAAACCGCACATGATCATAAGTGGGAGAGGAGGTGTTCGGCTACAAGAAGGTTTGAACGTCTGACCATAGTTTGTAAAAAGCGGGTAAGAAAAGGTTCGAATGCCCAAACATACAACATCAAAAGAGGGAGCGGAGGTGTTCCGCTGTAAGAAGGTGTGAATATCCGACCATAGTTGGTAAAAAGTGGGTAAGAAAAGGTTAAAATACCCGACTGTACACAATCAATAGGGGGAGCGGAGTTGTTCGGCTACAAGAAGATGTGAAAGTCCAACCATGGTTTGTAAAAAGCGGGTAAGAAAAGGTGCGAATGCCCCGAAAATGTATGATCAAAAGAGGGAGCGGAGGTGTTCGGCTGCAAGAAGGTGTGAATGTACACCCGTAATTACTGAAAAATGGGTAAGAAAAGGTGCGAATGCCCAACTATACATAATCAAAAGCAGGAGTGGATGTGTTCGGCTCCAAGAAGGGTTGAATGTCTGACCATAGTTTGTAAAAAGCAGGTAAGAAAAGGTTTGACTGCCCGAACATACACCATCAAAAGAGGGAGCGGAGGTGTTCCGCTGTAAGAAGGTGTGAATGTCCGACCATAGTTGGTAAAAAGCGGGTAAGAAAAGGTTAAAATACCCGACTGTACACAATCAATAGCGGGAGCGGAGTTGTTCGGCTACAAGAAGGTGTGAAAGTCCAACCATCGTTTTAAAAAAGCTGGTAAGAAAAGGTTCGAATGCCCAAATATATACCATCAAAAGTGGAAGCGGAGGTGTTCGGCTGCAAGAAGGTGTGAACGTCCGACCAAAGTTGGCAAAAAGCAGTAAAGAAAAGGTTCGAATATCCAAACATAATTAAAAGCGAGAGAGATTGTGTTCAGCTGCAAGTAGGTGTGAATATCCAGCCATAATTACTCACAAACGGGTAAGAAAATGTAGTATTGCCAGACCATACATGATCAAAACAGGGAGCGGAGGTGGTTTAGCTGCAAAAAGGGGTGAATGTCCAACTAAAGTTCAAATATATTAACAAAAGCGGGAGGAGAGGTCTTCGGATTAGAGTGGTTGAAATTTCCAACCATAATCTATAAAATGCGGTGAAAAAAAAGGTGTGAAGGAATGAATTTTATAGCAAAATCCGAAATCATGCATAACTCCGCAAAAGGAACGTATTGCTCAACCAAAGGGATGCTTCTTTCTCATTCAGGGTAATATGAGGAACTTTATGCTTGATACATTTTAGACATGGATAACTATGAAGGACAAAGCAATTTTAACTTGGTTTGAGCAAAGCAATTCTTTTTATAGGAAAATCCGAAATCGTGCAGGACTCATGAAAGTAAGCTTATTCTCGGATTCCTGATCCTCCAGTGTTGCTCTTTCCTATACTGCAAAATACAGCCTTGTTCTTTGTTGAAATCGATATAGACATTGATAAATATGAAGGACAAAGCAGTTTCCACTTTGTTTGAGTGAAGGAATTAATTTTATAGCAAAATCCCAAATCAAGCAGAACGTATGAAAATAAGCGTGTTTTCGGATTCCAGATCCTTCAGATTTGCTATTTCTTCTACTGCAAAATACAATGTTTGTTCTTTGTTGAAGTCAATCTAGACATTGATAAATATGAAGGACAAAGCAGTTTTAACATAGTTTGAGTAAAGGAATTCATTTTATACTTAAAATCCCAAATCATGCATAACGTATGAAAATAAGATTATTCTCGGATTCCTGTTCCTTCAAGTGTTGCTCTTTCTACTACTGCAAAATACAATGTTGTTCTTTGTTGAAGTAAATCTAGACATTGATAAATATGAAGGACAAAGCAGTTTTGACTTGGTTTGAGTGAAGGAATTCATTTTATACATAAAATCCCAAATCATGCAGAACGTATGAAAAGAAGCTTATTCTCGGATTCCTGATCCTTCAGTGTTGCTTTTTCTTCTACTGCAAAATACAATGTTGTTCTTTGTTGAAGTCGATCTAGACATTGATAAATATGAAGGACAAAGCAGTTTTAACTTGGTTTGAGTGAAGGAATTCATTTTATACATAAAATCCCAAATCATGCAGAACGTATGAAAATAAGCTTATTCTCGGATTACTGATCCTTCAGTGTTGCTCTTTCTTCTACTGCAAAATCCAGTGTTGTTCTTTGTTGAAGTCAATCTAGACATTGATAAATATGAAGGACAAAGCAGTTTTAACATAGTTTGAGTGAAGGCATTCATTTATAGTAAAATCAATAATCGTGCAGAACTCATGAAAATAAGCTTATTCTCGGATTCCTAAAACTTTTGATTTGCTCTTTCTTTACTGCAAAGTACAATGTTGTTCTTTGTTGAAGTCGATCTAGACATTGATAAATATGAAGGACAAAGCAGTTTTCACTTGGTTTGAGTGAAGGATTTGCAGCTGAAAACCTCCCGCTCCCGCTTTTGATTGTGTATAGTCGGGCTTTCGAGCCTTTTCTTACCCGGTTTTTAGAAATTATGGTTAGACATTCAGACCTTGCAGCCGAAGACCTCCACTCCCTCTTTTGATCATACATTGTCGGGCATTCGCACCTTGTCTTACCCGCTTTTTACAAACTATAGTCAGACATTCACACCTTGCAGCTGAACCACCTCAGCTCCCTGTTTTGATCATGTATGGTCTGGCAATACTACCTTTTCTTACCCGTTTGTGAGTAATTATGGCTGGACATTCACACCTACTTGCAGTCGAACAGCTCTGCTCCCGCTTTTGATGGTAAATATTCGGGCATTCGAACCTTTTCTTAACTGCTTTTTGCAAACTTTGGTCGGACGTTCACACCTTCTTGCAGCCGAACACCTCCGCTTCCGCTTTTGATGGTATATATTCGGGCATTCGAACCTTTTCTTAGCAGCTTTTTACAAACCATGGTTGAACTTTCACACCTTCTTGTAGCCGAACACCTCCGCTCCCGCTTTTGATGGTGTATAGTCAGGCATTTGAACCTTTTCTTTCCCGCTTTTTACAAACTGTGGTCGGACATTCAAACCTTCTTGTAGCCGAAAACCTCCGCTCCCTCTTTTGATCATACATTGTCGGACATTCGCACCTTTTCTTACCCGTTTTTTACAAACCATGGTCGGACTGTCACACATTCTTGTAGCCGAACACATCCACTCCTGCTTTTGATGATGTATGGTTGGGCATTCAAACCTACTTGTTGCCCGCTTTTCATTAATTTTGGGTGGACAGTCACACCTTGTCACAGCCAAACACCTCCGCTCCCTGTTTTGATCATGCATGGTTGGACATTCGCACCTTTTCTCACCCGTTTTTTGCCAACTATGGTCGGCTGTTCACAGCTTCCTCTCCACCATACTTGTATGGTGGGATATTCACACCCACTTGCATCCGAAGACCTTTTGTTGATATTTAGTCGGTCATTTGCAGCTTACCTACTTTTGGCAAACTATGGCCTTCATGCAGCCAAACACCTCTGATCTCGCTTTTGATGATGTAAGGTTGGGCATTCAGACCTTGCTTCACCTGCTTTTCACCAAATATAGTCGGACATTCACACCTTCTTGCAGCCGAACACTTCCGCTCCACCTTTTAGTGTTCTATCACACCTTTTTTTTCACCGCATTTTATAGATTATGGTTGGAAATTCTCAACCACTCTCATCCGAAGACCTCTCCTCCCGCTTTTGTTAATATATTTGAACTTTAGTCGGACATTCACACCTTCTTGCAGCTGAACCACCTCCGCTCCCTGTTTTGATCATGTATGGTCTGGCAATACTACCTTTTCTTACCCGTTTGTGAGTAATTATGGCTGGACATTCACACCTACTTGCAGTCGAACAGCTCTGCTCCCGCTTTTGATGGTATATATTCGGGCATTCGAACCTTTTCTTAACTGCTTTTTGCAAACTTTGGTCGGACGTTCACACCTTCTTGCAGCCGAACACCTCCGCTTCCGCTTTTGATGGTATATATTCGGGCATTCGAACCTTTTCTTAGCAGCTTTTTACAAACCATGGTTGAACTTTCACACCTTCTTGTAGCCGAACACCTCCGCTCCCGCTTTTGATGGTGTATAGTCAGGCATTTGAACCTTTTCTTTCCCGCTTTTTACAAACTGTGGTCGGACATTCAAACCTTCTTGTGGCCGAAAACCTCCGCTCCCTCTTTTGATCATACATTGTCGGACATTCGCACCTTTTCTTACCCGTTTTTTACAAACCATGGTCGGACTGTCACACATTCTTGTAGCCGAACACATCCACTCCTGCTTTTGATGATGTATGGTTGGGCATTCAAACCTACTTGTTGCCCGCTTTTCATTAATTTTGGGTGGACATTCACACCTTGTCACAGCCAAACACCTCCGCTCCCTGTTTTGATCATGCATGGTTGGACATTCGCACCTTTTCTCACCCGTTTTTTGCCAACTATGGTCGGCTGTTCACAGCTTCCTCTCCACCATACTTGTATGGTGGGATATTCACACCCACTTGCATCCGAAGACCTTTTGTTGATATTTAGTCGGTCATTTGCAGCTTACCTACTTTTGGCAAACTATGGCCTTCATGCAGCCAAACACCTCTGATCTCGCTTTTGATGATGTAAGGTTGGGCATTCAGACCTTGCTTCACCTGCTTTTCACCAAATATAGTCGGACATTCACACCTTCTTGCAGCCGAACACTTCCGCTCCACCTTTTAGTGTTCTATCACACCTTTTTTTTCACCGCATTTTATAGATTATGGTTGGAAATTCTCAACCACTCTCATCCGAAGACCTCTCCTCCCGCTTTTGTTAATATATTTGAACTTTAGTCGGACATTCACACCTTCTTGCAGCTGAACCACCTCCGCTCCCTGTTTTGATCATGTATGGTCTGGCAATACTACCTTTTCTTACCCGTTTGTTAGTAATTATGGCTGGACATTCACACCTACTTGCAGCCGACCACCACCTCTCCCGCTTTTGATGATGTATGGACCGGCATTCTTACCTTCTCTAACACATTTTTCAGCAATTATGGTCGGAGATTCACATTTACTCACAGCCGAACAACTCCGCTCCCGCATTTGATGGTGTATAGTCGGGCATTCTCACCCTTTCTCATCAGCTTTTTGCAAATTATGATCTGACATTCACACCTGCTTTTGATAATGTATGGTTTGGCATTCGCACCTTTTCTTACCCATTTTTCAGTAATTATGGGTGGACATTCACACCTTCTTGCAGCTGAACACCTCCTCTCCCGCTATTGATTGTGTACAGTCGGGTATTTTAACCTTTTCTTACCCGCTTTTTACCAAATATGGTTGGACATTCACACCGTCTTAAAGCGGAACACCTCTGCTCCCGCTTTTGATGGTGTATAGTCAGGCGCTTGAACCTTTTCTTACCCGCTTTTTACAAACTATGGTCGGACATTCAAACCTTCTTGCAGCCGAACACCTCCGCTTCCGCTTTTGATGGTATATATTCGGGCATTCGAACCTTTTCTTAGCAGCTTTTTACAAACCATGGTTGAACTTTCACACCTTCTTGTAGCCGAACACCTCCGCTCCCGCTTTTGATGGTGTATAGTCAGGCATTTGAACCTTTTCTTACCCGCTTTTTACAAACTATGGTCGGACATTCAAACCTTCTTGTAGCCGAAAACCTCCGCTCCCTCTTTTGATCATACATTTTCGGGCATTCGCACCTTTTCTTACCCGTTTTTTACAAACCATGGTCGGACTGTCACACATTCTTGTAGCCAAACACATCCGCTCCCGCTATTGATTGTGTACAGTCGGGTATTTTAACCTTTTCTTACCCGTTTTTTACCAACTATGGTCGGACATTCACACCTTCTTACAGCGGAACACCTCCGCTCCCTCTTTTGATGGTGTATGTTTGGGCATTCGAACCTTTTCTTACCCGCTTTTTACAAACTATGCTCGGACATCCAAACCTTCTTGTAGCCGAACACATCCACTGCTGCTTTTGATGATGTATGGTTGGGCATTCAAACCTACTTGTTGCCCGCTTTTCATTAATTTTGGGTGGATATTCACACCTTGTCACAGCCAAACACCTCCGCTCCCTGTTTTGATCATGTATGGTTGGACATTCGCACCTTTTCTCACCCGCTTTTTGCCAACTATGGTCGGCTGTTCACAGCTTCCTCTCCACCATACTTGTATGGTGGGATATTCACACCCACTTGCATCCGAAGACCTTTTGTTGATATTTATTCGGTCATTCGCAGCTTACCCGCTTTTGGCAAACTATGGCCTTCATGCAGCCAAACACCTCTGATCTCGCTTTTGATGATGTAAGGTTGGGCATTCAGACCTTGCTTCACCTGCTTTTCACCAAATATAGTCGGACATTCACACCTTCTTGCAGCCGAACACTTCCGCTCCACCTTTTAGTGTTCTATCACACCTTTTTTTTCACCGCATTTTATAGATTATGGTTGGAAATTCTCAACCAATCTCATCCGAAGACCTCTCCTCCCGCTTTTGTTAATATATTTGAACTTTAGTCGGACATTCACACCTTCTTGCAGCTGAACCACCTCCGCTCCCTGTTTTGATCATGTATGGTCTGGCAATACTACCTTTTCTTACCCGTTTGTTAGTAATTATGGCTGGACATTCACACCTACTTGCAGCCGAACACCACCTCTCCCGCTTTTGATGATGTATGGACCGGCATTCTTACCTTTTCTAACACATTTTTCAGCAATTATGGTCGGAGATTCACACTTACTCACAGCCGAACAACTCCGCTCCCGCATTTGATGGTGTATAGTCGGGCATTCTCACCCTTTCTCATCAGCTTTTTGCAAATTATGATCTGACATTCACACCTGCTTTTGATAATGTATGGTTTGGCATTCGCACCTTTTCTTACCAATTTTTCAGTTATTATGGGTGGACATTCACACCTTCTTGCAGCTGAACACCTCCTCTCCCGCTATTGATTGTGTACAGTCGGGTATTTTAACCTTTTCTTACCCGCTTTTTACCAAATATGGTCGGACATTCACACCGTCTTACAGCGGAACACCTCTGCTCCCGCTTTTGATGGTGTATAGTCAGGCATTTGAACCTTTTCTTACCCGCTTTTTACAAACTATGGTCGGACATTCAAACCTTCTTGTAGCCGAAAACCTCCGCTCCCTCTTTTGATTATACATTGTTGGGCATTCGCACCTTATTTACAAACTATAGTCAGACATTCACACCTTGCAGCTGAGCCACCTCAGCTCCCTGTTTTGATAGTGTATGTTCGGGCATTCGAACCTATTCTTACCCCCTTTTTACAAACTATGCTCGGAGATTCACACCTACTCACAGCCGAACAACTCCGCTCCCGCATTTGATGATGTCTTGTCCGGCATTCTAGTCTCTTCTAACACATTTTTCAGAAATTATGGTTGGACATTCACACCTACTCACAGCCGAACACTTCCACTCCCGCATTTGATGGTGTATAGCCGGGCATTCTCACCCTGTCTCATCAGCTTTTTGCAAATTATGATCTGACATTCACACCTACTTACAGCTCTGCTCCCGCTTTTGATTATGTTTGGTTGGATATTCGAACCTTTTCTTAACTGCTTTTTACAAACTTTGGTCGGACGTTCACACCTTCTTGCAGCCGAACACATCCACTTCCACTTTTGATGGTATATATTCGGGCATTCGAACCTTTTCTTACCCGCTTTTTACAAACCGTGGTCGGACTTTCACACCTTCTTGTAGCCAAACAACTCCGCTCCCGCTATTGATTGTGTACAGTCGGGTATTTTAACCTTTTCTTACCCGCTTTTTACAAACTATGGTCGGACATTCAAACCTTCTTGTAGCCGAACACATCCACTCCTGCTTTTGATGATGCATGGTCAGGCATTCGCACCTTTTCTTACCCATTTTTCAGTAATTATGGTTGGACACTCACACCTTCTTGCAGCTGCACACCTCCTCTCCCGCTTATGATCATGTGCGGTTTGATATTCGAAAATTTTCTTTCATATTTTCTAGCAATTATTGTTGGACATTCAGACCTTCTTGCAGCTGAACACCTCCGCCCCCACTTTTGTTGATGGTGTATAATCGGTCATTCGCGCCTTACCCGCTTTTGGCAAACTATGGCCTTCTTGCAGCCAAACACCTCTGATCTCGCTTTTGATGATGTAAGGTTGGGCATTCAGACCTTGCTTCCCCTGCTTTTCACCAAATATAGTCGGACATTCACACCTTCTTGCAGCCGAACACTTCCGCTTCACCTTTTAGTGTTCTATGGGGTATTCACACCTTTTTTTTCACCGCATTTTATAGATTATGGTTGGAAATTCTCACCCACTCTCATCCGAAGACCTCTCCTCCCACTTTTGTTAATATATAGTCGGGCATTCGAACCTTTTCTTACCCGCTTTTTGCAAATTATGGTCGAACATTCACACCTACTTGCAGCCGAATACTTCCGCTACACCTTTTAGTGATGTATGGTTGGCATTTGCACCTTTTCTTATCCTCTTTTTATACTGATTGCTGAAGATTAAGTTGTTCTTTCTCAAACTACAAAAATTTTTTAATTGTTGAAACTTGATTTGAAGTGGATAAATAAGGAGGACAAACAGTTTTAAGTCAGGCTGATAGAAGGAATTAATTTTATAGCAAAATCTGTATTTCGTCATATGTCGAGAGATGCTTATTGCTGAAGAAGTTCTTTCTCATTCTACAAAGTACAACGTTGTTTATCGTTGAAACTTGATTAGACATGAATAAATATGAAGGACAAAGCAGTCTTAACTTAGTTTGAGTTAAGGAATTCGTTTTATAGGAGAATCCGAATTCGTGCATAACTCGTAAAATAGAGCTTATTTTCGGATTCCTGAAGAATGAGTCTGGTTCTTTCTCATAATACAAAGTTTGTTGTTTATTGTTGAAACTTCATCAGAAGTGAAGAAATAAGGACAAACCGTTTTAAGTCAGTTTGATAGAAGGATTTCATTTTATAGCAAAATCTGTATTCTTTCATATCTCCTCGAGAGAAGCTTATTGCTGAAAATTAGGTCTGGTTCTTTTTCATACTACAAAATACAGTGTTGTTTATTGTTGAAACTAGATTAGAAGTAGATAAATATGAAGGACAAAGCAGTTTGAACTTGGTTTGAGAGAAGGAATTAATTTTATTGCAAAATCCGAATTCATGCATAACTCGTCAAATAGATAGTGATGTGTCGTTCGTGAGCGATTCGTTCGATATGAACTAATTTTTTATATGACTCGGGAGTAACGAGTTGTCTCAGTGAGTGATTCGTTAATTTTCATGCAGTACCCTTACTCACCACATGGCAGGCGGCAGCTTCATAAGCTCAGTCAGCAGGACAGGGAACAGTATTAATTCATTCACGACTCAACTCCTCGGGTGACGGGTCCTCGCACAGGAAACAGTATTGATTCGTTCATGACTCAACTCCTCGGCTGATGGGTCCTCGCACAGGAAAAAGTATTGATTTGTTTACGACTCAACTCCTTGGGTCTTCGTTCATTTGTCACGTTTCAAATTCTACGTTTCATTTGACAGGCTGAAGAGCAGTAGGCACAACAGTTCGTTCACAAACCGGATCATTAATCTCATAGACTATTCTACCATCAACAACTTGGAAACCACAATCGACTCTCTAGATGCAGAAAAAGCATTTGATGGAGTGAACTGGACATTTTTATTTGCAGCATTAAACAAATTCGGGTTTGGGTCACACTTCATCAACTGGATAAGGATATTATATAGCTCCCCAAATGCAAGTGTCAGGACTAATGATCAAACTTCTCCAAGCTTCAGTCTAGGTACAAGACAGGGTTGCCCACTTTCTCCCTCACTTTTTGCTATTTTCATCGAACCTTTAGCAGCTTCTATCAGACAAGATAGAAATATCAAAGACATCCAATCCAAGTATTGAGCATAAAATAAGTCTTTATGCTGATGATGTATTACTTTTCCTTCAGAACTCACAGACGTCTCTCACTCACACAATCACACTCATAAATAAATTCTCAGCACTTTCTGACTACTCTATCAACTGGTCTAAGACCACAGTTCTGCCCATTAACTGTAGGGTCCAGAATATACCTGCGATCACTTTACAGTCAGGAAATATTAGATATTTAGGCATAAACATTTCCTCCAGGCTCTCAGAGCTAACAAAGCTAAATTATGTGCAATTATTAAAGACAGTAGAGGACGATCTCTCTCGTTGGAAGTCCTTACCTATATCACTTATGGGGAGAGTTACAACCATTAAAATGATGATACTACCAAAAGTTAACTATTTGTTCTCAACGATCCCCATAAAACCATCTGCTACTTGGTTTAAGTCACTAGATTCATGCATCTCCAAATTTCTGTGGAAAAACAAACCACCACGTATTAGTTTAAAAATCCTACAGAAGACCAAGGACAGTGGTGGATTAGATTTACCTAATTTTCAGCACTATTCCTTAGCCAATAGGCTACAGCATCCTTTTGTATTTCTGATTTGTCAGTCCTCTCTCTTCGTTCACCGGAGTCTTCGTGTCTTTGTCCTTGAGTTTGGTGATTTTTTCTTCTTTTGATGCCTTGACACAGTGTGACAGGTGATACCACGTGGGAGATCCTTTAACTTGGACTGCTGTCCCTGTGCTGCGAAATGGCTGTGCTGCTCAAATGGTCTCTCCTTCATCATATACACAGTTATTTATACATCACCTTCCACCATGAAGCGTTGTCTCTTTTTGTTTCTCTCTTTGTTCTTAAAATGCTGTTATGCATGTCTAAACCAATCCATTAAATTAGATAATTTTGGCAGTAAAGCGATCTACAATGTGCTTGGTCGCAGAGCTGCTCATCTGTGGTAAACAGCTCTTCAGAAAGGCATTCTTCAATTGATTTCACTAATTTTATGTAATAATTTTGTGATTTCATACAAAACTACACTTCTGAGTATTTAATATTGTCTGGGTCCCGTTAAAACATGTATTTTTCCCATCTAATTCCTTGTTTGCTTTAAAACAAGTATTCCCCATTTTCTATCCCTTCAGTAGCCAACCAGTTTGTATGGAGTACACTGGAGCAACTTGACTGATCAGTAAAACACTGCTTTTGTTGTCACCGCAAGGCTTCCCCCGTCGATTGTTTCACTGAGACACTACTGAGTAACTATAACTCAACACAGTTTATACACATAACATTCATATACATACTAACAAACAAACAAACAATTATTTATCGCAATTTTCTCATCTCTGTTTGAACGTACACCCAGGTAAATATTCCTGTAGTCTTCTCATACCGACTATGGACCCATTCATTGTTTAACTTCACTATTTTGGGGAGAGTTACAACCATTAAAATGATGATACTACCAAAAGTTAACTATTTGTTCTCAATGATCCCCATAAAACCATCTGCTACTTGGTTTAAGTCACTAGATTCATGCATCTCCAAATTTCTGTGGAAAAACAAACCACCACGTATTAGTTTAAAAACCCTACAGAAGACCAAGGACTGTGGTGGATTAGATTTACCTCATTTTCAGCACTATTCCTTAGCCAATAGGTTACAATATATATCAAAATGGTTTAAACCTAGCCCAATAGATTAACCATGGATAAATATAGAACAAGCATTGTGTGATAATCTGGAAATCTCTGACCTGCCACTTATTAGTCAAAACGTAAAAAATCACAAATGTTTCAAAAGCATTAACATCATCACCTCTCTGACAGCCTGGTTGGAATTTCTTAAAATAACAGTCCTCACTTGTCCCGTGTAAGCTTACACCCATCTGGAACAATCCTCACATACTGCAAAACAAAAAAATGCTAAACTTTCCTCTGTGGAAGATCAAAGGAATCAAACATCTGGAACATATAATCCAAAATGGAAATTTTATTTAATTTGATGAGCTCATATCACAACATGAGATAAGCAGCAATAAATTCCTAGAATATCAACAACTTAAGTCTATAATAACAAAGAAATATATCCTCCACCAACCAGACTTACAACTCCCGACTAGGGTAGAAGAATTTCTAAGCATCTGCACCCCAAAACTACTATCAAAAATATATAAATTATTGTCTAAGATAGATGACACAATGTTTCTTCCATCCTCAAAATGGGAGGCAGATTTATCCATCAGTTCTAGTCATAGCTTCTGGCCACAAATATGTTTGAACACCTTCAGAATGACTCGAAATCCTAATTTACAGCTCATACAATACAAAATCCTTCATAGAACACACTATACAGGACAAAGGATGTTCAGGATGGGTCTAACACACTCAAACATCTGCTCACATTGCACAGATAACACACCTGATGATTATGCACACGCTTTGTGGTTTTGTGCGCCTGTCCAGAAGTTCTGGCTTGAAGTCTGTGAGGACCTATCAACATGGCTAAAGTGTAGCATCCCTGCATGCCCCACACTGTGCATACTGGGTGACTTAGACAACATCAACATGGAAATTAACTCAGCACACATGGTTCTCACAGTGTTATGTATCGCAAAGAAAACTATTCTCATGAACTGGAAAGCGAAAAACAATATGTGTATTAACCAGTTTAGAAATTTTCTTTTAGATTATAGTAGCATGGAAACAATGTCTGCCTCCTCAAAACATCAATTGGCTGAATTTCATTCTCTCTGGTCCCCTCTGATTAGCTTTATCACATAGTGGTGGTGGTGGGTTGCTGTTCCGTCGCTCTGGGCGGTTGGGTGTGTGCTGGGGGGGGCTGTGTGGCTTCGGGCGTCTGGTGGTCTCTCGGGTCGTGGGGACTGGGTTGGTCATTGCTGGGGGGGACTGTGTGTCGGGCTTGGAGGGCAGTTTTGGGGGCTTACGGGTGGGGCTGTCTTGCGGTGTGGGGCGGGGTCCCTTAGGGGCCTTGAGGTGGTGGCTGCTGGCTCTATGCCGGGTGGCCGGGCCGCTCTGGCGTGCGTGGTGGTGGTGGGCCTGGGCGCTCCAAGGTGTCCGCAGATGGTTGTTTTTTTTTCAGGGTGTTGGGGCGTGCGGTGGGGGGGGGGTGCTTTTCGCTTGGGTGATGGTGGGTCTCAGGCCTGGGCTGCTGCGACTGGTGTGACCGGGTGGTTTGTTTGTTTGTTTTTTGGTGTTGTTTGTTTGTTTTTTGTAGAGGTCCTCCAGGGTGGGGTTTGGTTGAGTGGGGTGGGGCGGGATGGGTACCTTCTAGGGGTAGAGTAGCTCCCGGAATATGGTCGCTGCAGGCCCCGAGCCTGGTGGACATCAGGCCCTCCTGCCCTGTGTTGGCTCCCAGGTAGCGGGGATGCCTATTGCAGCCAGTCCCTGGCTGCCCTCTCTGGGGGAGAGTAGCTCCCCCGGTGTATATCTCCATACCCCTCTCCCTTCTGGCTCCTGTACACAGCACACACTCACACATGAAGGGTTTTGGGGGCGTGTGTGTTCGGTGTTGTGTAGTGGATGGGGCCACGTAGGTGGTGCCCTTTTGTTGCACTTTGCAGTTCCCCGCCCCTGTGTTAGACATTACTACTTATCAAAAAAACACTCACACACACACATTAGGTCTTGGGGGGTGGTTACACTGAGTGGCATCTGGTGGGCGGGGCTCTTTGGGTATGTAGGCTGCCCAGAGGGCTGCGCTCCCAGTTCTATAAGTTTGGCTGCCCCTCAATTTTAATTGCTCACTATTAGAAAATATTGAAGAGCCAGAAGGGTGGGGGGAGGGGTCTTCTTCGCACACCCCTGCTTCCTTGTTGCTGCTCGGGGCGGGAGGGGCCAGGAGGATTAATTAATTGTTCTGCTGGTTCGGGGTCTGTGGTGGCTGGGGGGCTGCTGGCCCCCTGGTGTGCCCGCTGCACTACACCCCAGTGGAGTCGAGGGAGGGAGGACGTGTGGATGTGTGGTAATGATTGGGCCTGGATCTGGGACTTGCTGTCGCCTGGCCTGCCTGTGCTTCTCCCGATGGGGGGACAGCGTTGCCTCTCCCCGCTGCTCGCGACTTCACCCACCTGTGGGCACGTCTTGACTCCCAGGGCACTTGGCCAGGGGCGCTGGGGCAGGCGCTGACCCACTGTGTGGCTGTCTGGGGCGCTTGGCCCTCCTGGGTATTGGGTGGGGCCTCTGCCGGGGGGTTTGGGGGCGCTCGGGCTCCTGGGGCCCGGTTCCAGTGCACGGCCCATGTCTGGGCGGCTGGGGCCTGGCGGGGTCGGTGGGCTGTTGCCCTTGGCTCCCGGAGGGCCTCTGCCCTATGCTTATGGGGGCTCTTTCCGGGGGCTTCCTCTGCAGTCTTCTGGGTGGATGCGTGGTTGCCCCTGCGGTGACTTCCTGGGTTCTGTGCTCTGTGGGGGCTGCTGGTGGCCTGGGTCTTGTGGCCCTCTCTGTCTGCTTCTGATTGCTTGGGGGGGCTGTGGATTGTGGCCCTGTACGCTTATACACTCATAACTAAGCACGGTTATCATGTAGGTCCTGTGCCATGGGTGTTGCATGTTCTCACACACACACACACACATTCATTAGTCCAGTAGCATAGTTTGAATGGGAGAAATACCACATTGAATGGACAATCTGAAAACCGCTTTTCAATGCAAGTATTACAGTGAAGAGATAAGAAGCAATATAATGTCCAAAATAAATCCAGGAAGAACAGACTGTTTAAAACTAAACATTAGAACCAGTTTGTTGTTGAATTAAGATTTAACAGCTCTCTTAAAAAGTCAGACAAGCAAACATAGCATTTAAATCTTTGATCCTTTAATTGAAAAACTGCCTGAACAAAAGATGTTCTACAAATTGAGACTTTATGATTTCCACCTGAAGCATGTCTGAGACCGGACAGTCAGACCATATGACATATTAGAAAATATCGGGATTTAACAGCAAGGTCAGGCAGATAGGTGTCAGAATGTTTCTTACCATCTTAAAGCATTAAAGGTTAGCCTTTATTGTGTTAGAGATCACAGTAACATGACTTAAAATTTAGCTGATCTAAATACTTCTCCTCTGCTTATTTTCACCAATTCTGAGTTAATATTTATCATCAGTATTTATAATTGATCTCATTAAACCATTTAACTATTTAACTGCAGCAGATCTATGAATCAATGGATCTGTTATCTTAACAGAGCAGTAACGTGCTTTATATAAAGGTTTAAAGTGAGTTAGATTATTAGGAAATTAACAAAAACACGGCAATAAAAGGCACAACGAGAGTCAGATATCACCAATGAGTTTCTTGAAGAAGAAACCTCTAAAAGAAATTTAAAGACAGCTGCAGTAAGTCTGAGTCATAACAAGTCAAGTCAAGTCAGCTGAACACTATATTAATACTATTAGCAAATTCTAACCCTGCAGATAAATATTAATTAATCTAACAATAAACATTGAATAAATTAGTGAAATAAAAACAGTGTTTACAGTTAAAGACATGCCTCTAAACCAGACATGTGTCACTGGAAAAGGAAAGGCTTTGTGACCTCAGCAGGCACCCCGGTTAAACACTTGAATCAATTACTCGAACTATATTATGCCATACTTGAACCAAAACAAGTTTCTAGAGTCGAGTGCAGAGGACATCAAAAGGGAGATGGGAGAGTAGCGAGAGGCAACAATGCGGCAGATAAGGCAGCAAAAACAAAAGCAGGGTATACTGCATTTAACCAGATGTCTCAGAAAACATTGGAGGAAAAATCACAACGAGAATTATTTTTAGAAAACATTAAAGAACTTCACAAAGCAGCGGCACCATCTGAAAAGCAAGCATGGAACGAAAAAAAAAAGATTCCACAGGACGCTGCTGGAATAATAAAGGCAAAATAGTAGCTCCAACTGGACTACTAAATTTGCTATGTCAAGAAGCACACAGTAGAGCTCACTGTGCTAGCTCAAAAGTAACAGCGCTCATTTCACAACACTGGTGGCACCCCCACCTAAAAGACACAATAAAATATTTTGTGCAATCTTGTGAAATTTGCAAGCTGTTCAATCTCAAAGCAGGACTAGGTAGTTTCCCAGTACCTGATGCCCCTTGGAAACAGATAGTAATTGAGTTTACTGACATGGGAGCAGCGAACAGGACTGAAGGTAAACTATTTCTTCTAGTGTGTGTAGCTCCCTTTTCTAGATGGATAGAAGCCACACCTACTAAAACCGAAAAAGGAAAAGAAGTCATTAAATGGCTTACAAGAGACATAGCATTTAAATCTTTGATCCTTTAATTGAAAAACTGCCTGAACAAAAGATGTTCTACAAATTGAGACTTTATGATTTCCACCTGAAGCAGGTCTGAGACCGGACAGTCAGACCATATGACATATTAGAAAATATCGAGATTTAACAGCAAGGTCAGGCAGATAGGTGTCAGACAGTTTCTAACCATCTTAAAGCATTAAAGGTTAGCCTTTATTGTGTTAGAGATCACAGTAACATGACTTAAAATTTAGCTGATCTAAATACTTCTCCTCTGCTTATTTTCACCAATTCTGAGTTAATATTTATCATCAGTATTTATAATTGATCTCCATCCATCCATCCATCCATCATCTGCCGCTTATCCGGGGGTCGGGTCGCGGGGGCAGCAGCTTGAGCAGAGAAACCCAGACGTCTCTGTTCCCGGCCACTTCTTCCAGCTCTTCCGGGTGGACCCCGAGGCGTTCCCAGGCCAGCCGAGAGACATAGTCTCTCCAGCGTGTCCTGGGTCTTCCCCGGGGTCTCCTCCCAGTGGGACGTGCCCGGAACACCTCCCCAGGGAGGCGCCCAGGGGGCATCCTAACCAGATGCCCGAGCCACCTCATCTGACTCCTCTCAATGCGGAGGAGCAGCGGTTCTACTCCGAGCCCCTCCCGGATGACTGAGCTTCTCACCCTATCTCTAAGGGAGAGCCCAGACACCCTGCGGAGGAAACCCATTTCGGCCGCTTGTATTCGCGATCTTGTTCTTTCGGTCACTACCCACAACTCGTGACCATAGGTGAGGATGGGAACGTAGATTGACCAGTAAGTAGAGAGCTTCGCCTTCTGGCTCAGCTCCCTCTTCACAACGACGGGTCGGTGCAGAGCCCGCAACACTGCAGACGCTGCACCGATCCGCCCGTCAATCTCCCGCTCCATTCGTCCCTCACTCGTGAACAAGACCCCGAGATACTTGAACTCCTCCACTTGGGGAAGGATCTCATTCCCGACCCGGAGAGAGCATTCCACCCTTTTCCGGCTGAGAACCATAGTCTCGGATTTGGAGGTGCTGATTTTCATCCCAGCCGCTTCACACTCGGCTGCGAATCGCTCCAGTGAGAGTTGAAGGTCACGGCCTGACGACGCTAACAGAACCACATCATCTGCAAAAAGCAGAGACCCGATTCTGAGGTCGCCAAATCGGACACCCTCAACACCCTGGCTGCGCCTAGAAATTCTGTCCATAAAGGTTAGGAACAGAATCGGTGACAAAGGGCAGCCCTGACGGAGTCCAACTCTCACCGGAAACGTATCCGACTTACTGCCGGCAATGCGGACCAAACTCTGGCACCGGTCATACAGAGACCGAACGGCCCCTATCAAGGGGTCCGGCACTCCATATTCCCGGAGCACCCCCCACAGGACTCCACGAGGGACACGGTCGAACGCTTTCTCCAAGTCCACAAAACACATGTAGACTGGTTGGGCGAACTCCCATGCACCCTCCAGGATCCTGCCGAGGGTATAGAGCTGGTCCACTGTTCCACGGCCAGGACGAAAGCCACACTGCATCTCCTGAATCCGAGGCTCGATTATCCGACGGATCCTCCTCTCCAATACCCCCGAATAGACCTTACCAGGGAGGCTGAGGAGTGTGATACCCCTATAGTTGGAACACACCCTCCGGTCCCCCTTTTTAAAGAGGGGGACCACCACCCCAATCTGCCAGTCCAGAGGCACTGTCCCCGATATCCACGCGATGCTGCAGAGGCGTGTCAGCCAAGACAGCCCTACAACATCCAGAGCCTTGAGAAACTCAGGACGGACCTCATCCACCCCCGGGGCCTTGCCACCGAGGAGCTTTTTGACCACCTCGGCAACCTCAGCCCCAGAAATGGGAGGCCCCGTCTCCGAGTTCTCCGACTCTGCCTCTTCCGAGCACGTGTTGGTAGGATTGAGGAGTTCCTCGAAGTACTCCCCCCACGACTCACAACATCCCTAGTTGAGGTCAGCAAAGCCCCGTCCCCACTGTAAACAGTGTTGACTGTGAGCCGCTTCCCCCCCCTGAGACGCCGGATGGTGGACCAGAATCTCTTCGAGGCCGTCCGGAAATCGTTCTCCGTGGTCTCACCGAACTCCTCCAAGGCCCGAGTTTTTGCCTCAGCAACCGCCGAAGCCGCAGCCCGTCTGGCCTGTCGGTACCTATCAGCTGCTTCCAGGGTCCCACTGGCCAAAAAGGCCCGATAGGACTCCTTCTTCAGCTTGACGGCTTCCCTCACCACTGGTGTCCACCAGCAGGTTCGAGGGTTGCCGCCACGACAGGCACCGACCACCTTACGGCCACAACTCCGATCAGCTGCCTCGGCAATGGAGTCACGGAACACGGCCCATTCGGATTCAATGTCCCCCACCTCCCCCGGGATATGGTTGAAGCTCTGCCGGAGGTGGGAGTTAAAGCTCCTTCTGACGGGGGATTCTGACAAACGCTCCCAGCAGACCCTCACAATACGTTTGGGCCTGCCAGGTCTGATCGGCATCCTCCCCCACCAGCGGAGCCAACTCACCACCAGGTGGTGATCAGTTGACAGCTCCGCCCCTCTCTTCACCCGAGTGTCCAGAACATACGGCCGCAAGTCCGATGATACAACCACAAAGTCGATCATCGAACTGCGGCCAAGGGTGTCCTGGTGCCAAGTGCACATATGGACACCCTTATGTCTGAACATGGTGTTCGTTATGGACAGTCCATGACCAGCACAGAAGTCCAACAACATAACACCACTCTGGTTCAGATCGGGGGGGCCGTTCCTCCCAATCACACCCCTCCAGGTCTCACTGTCATTGCCCACGTGAGCATTGAAGTCCCCCAGCAGAACGAGGGAGTCTCCGGTAGGAGCATTCTCCAGTGCCTCCCCCAAAGACTCCAAAAAGGGTGGGTACTCTGAACTGCTGTTTGGCGCATAGGCACAAACAACAGTCAGGACTCGTCCCCCCACCCGAAGGCGGAGGGAGGCTACCCTCTCGTTCACTGGGGAACGAGAGGGTAATTGATCTCATTAAACCATTTAACTATTTAACTGCAGCAGATCTATGAATCAATGGATCTGTTATCTTAACAGAGCAGCAACGTGCTTTATATAAAGGTTTAAAGTGAGTTAGATTATTAGGAAATTAACAAAAACACGACAATAAAAGACACAACGAGAGTCAGATATCACCAATGAGTTTCTTGAAGAAGAAAACTCTAAAAGAAATTTAAAGACAGCTGCAGTAAGTCTGAGTCATAGCAAGTCAAGTCAAGGTTTGTTTTCATGGCACATTTAAAAACAGCCACAGCAACCAGAGAGCTGTACAGCTGAACACTATATTAATACTATTAGCAAATTCTAACCCTGCAGATAAATATTAATTAATCTAACAATAAACATTGAATAAATTAGTGAAATAAAAACAGTGTTTACAGTTAAAGACATGCCTCTATACCAGACATGTGTCACTGGAAAAGGAAAGGCTTTGTGACCTCAGCAGGCACCCCGGTTAAACACTTGAATCAATTACTCGAACTATATTATGCCATACTTGAACCAAAACAAGTTTCTAGAGTCGAGTGCAGAGGACATCAAAAGGGAGATGGGAGAGTAGCGAGAGGCAACAATGCGGCAGATAAGGCAGCAAAAACAAAAGCAGGGTATACTGCATTTAACCAGATGTCTCAGAAAACATTGGAGGAAAAATCACAACGAGAATTATGTTTAGAAAACATTAAAGAACTTCACAAAGCAGCGGCACCATCTGAAAAGCAATTATGGAACGAAAAAAAAAAGATTCCACAGGACGCTGCTGGAATCATAAAGGCAAAATAGTAGCTCCAACTGGACTACTAAATTTGCTATGTCAAGAAGCACACAGTAGAGCTCACTGTGCTAACTCAAAAGTAACAGCGCTCATTTCACAACACTGGTGGCACCCCACCTAAAAGACACAATAAAATATTTTGTGCAATCTTGTGAAATTTGCAAGCTGTTAAATCTCAAAGCAGGACTAGGTAGTTTCCCAGTACCTGATGCCCCTTGGAAACAGATAGTAATTGAGTTTACTGACATGGGAGCAGCGAACAGGACTGAAGGTAAACTATTTCTTCTAGTGTGTGTAGCTCCCTTTTCTAGATGGATAGAAGCCACACCTACTAAAACCGAAAAAGGAAAAGAAGTCATTAAATGGCTTACAAGAGACATAGCATTTAAATCTTTGATCCTTTAATTGAAAAACTGCCTGAACAAAAGATGTTCTACAAATTGAGACTTTATGATTTCCACCTGAAGCAGGTCTGAGACCGGACAGTCAGACCATATGACATATTAGAAAATATCGGGATTTGACAGTAAGGTCAGGCAGATAGGTGTCAGACAGTTTCTTACCATCTTAAAGCATTAAAGGTTAGCCTTTATTGTGTTAGAGATCACAGTAACATGACTTAAAATTTAGCTGATCTAAATACTTCTCCTCTGCTTATTTTCACCAATTCTGAGTTAATATTTATCATCAGTATTTATAATTGATCTCATTAAACCATTTAACTATTTAACTGCAGCAGATCTATTTATCAATGGATCTGTTATCTTAACAGAGCAGCAACGTGCTTTATATAAAGGTTTAAAGTGAGTTAGATTATTAGGAAATTAACAAAAACACGGCAATAAAAGGCACAACGAGAGTCAGATATCACCAATGAGTTTCTTGAATAAATTAGTGAAATAAAAACAGTGTTTACAGTTAAAGACATGCCTCTAAACCAGACATGTGTCACTGGAAAAGGAAAGGCTTTGTGACCTCAGCCGCCACCCCGGTTAAACACTTGAATCAATTACTCGAACTATATTATGCCATACTTGAACCAAAACAAGTTGCTAGAGTCGAGTGCAGAGGACATCAAAAGGGAGATGGGAGAGTAGCGAGAGGCAACAATGCGGCAGATAAGGCAGCAAAAACAAAAGCAGGGTATACTGCATTTAACCAGATGTCTCAGAAAACATTGGAGGAAAAATCACAACGAGAATTATGTTTAGAAAACATTAAAGAACTTCACTGAGTTTACTGACATGGGAGCAGCGAACAGGACTGAAGGTATTTCTTCTAGTGTGTGTAGCTCCCTTTTCTAGATGGGTAGAAGCCACACCTACTAAAAAAGGAAAAGAAGTCATTAAATGGCTTACAAGAGAAATTATTCCAAGATTTTGGGTACCAGAAATGATAAGATCAGATAATGGTACTCACTTCTCCAATGAAGAACTAGGAGAAGTGGAAAAATTGTTTGGAATTACACATAAGCTCGGTGCAGTCTCTCACCCAGCTTTACAAGGACTAGTGAAAAGAGCAAATAGAACCATCAAAAAGGCCGAACAGAAGTCTGTGCAGACACACAGTTAACCTGGGCTGAAGCTCTACGTATTGTGTTAGCCTAAGATTTACTCCAAATGCCACCATGAATGTTGTCATGTTGTCCCACATGAGGTCATGACAGGGAGGAAACACCCTGTCCATTTACAACTGCACCAACAGGCTCACCCCTTGTTGTACTACAGTATGGAAACTTGTGTGAATGTGAAACAACTGAATAACACGGTGATGAGTATATCTCAGCAGGTTACAGAAATACTCACCAAGGAACAGGACCAGGAAAGTGAACAAACTTAACTGGTCCTCTCCTATATGGACAGGACGCAGAAGCTACAACACATTGTGTAAAGGTATGGTTGACTGAGAATAGACTGAGTAACTGGATCCACAAGGATCACTGTACTCAGGCTCAAGATCCTACCGAAAGAACATTAACTGAGGTCCGGACTGACTTAGGAACCTCACCTGCTGACAAAGACTAGACCACGGGGACTAAAACTCTATCAGAGACTGAACGGACCACTGACGATGAAACCAAAGGAAAACACCACTGTGGAGACTAGACTGTAGAACCACAGTAGCAGAAACAATAAAGGTTCTCCTGTGTGAAAGTCAGACATTAAAAGCTCAAGTTACAAAGAACTACAACAGTAATCTGGACACACCCTCTCTTCCCACCACTCCATACCAGGTGACTAAAAGATCTCTGGAAAATGGCAACAACCCACTTCAATTACAATTTATTGAGAAACAAGATACAAGGTACAATCCGATCTGTGCTCAGTCATGACATGTTGGTCGAACGAAAAAGATATGAATGGGATGAATAAAATGTTCTGTGAGAACAGTTTTAATCATGTGTTCTGGTTCATTCGAGAATTTATATGGGAGATGACCCAAGTTGTTTAATCTGGTGCAATCAATCAATGAATCCATCAATGAAACTTTATTTTCATAACACTTTTTATACAAGAAAATGATAGAAGAAAATAAAACAAAGCAGTGAAACCCAAGGCCACATATAGACACACATACACACACACACACACACACACACGCACGTCTATACGTACACATACACCCACATACATCCACACATACTGGAAGGAAGAAGTAAAGATTAAGTAAAACATAACAAACTGAGGCAGAGCTGCTCGAAGTAAGGTAAAGCACAGAGCTTTGAACTGCACGATTAAAGGCCTAATTCATGTCAAGAAAAAACAAGAATGATCCTGAACAATTTAGCTAACATTCCAAAACTGCTACGAGGAAAAAATAAATAAAAAAAAATATTACAAAATAATATCAAGAATCTGGGCCATTAGGTCAAAGCATGCATGCAAGATAACAGTGATCAATAACCAACCAAAGATCTGAACACAAGCACGATGCTGTGGCACTGCTAAGGAAAAAGTTAGCAGCACAAGGCCACATGGCTCATCTAAAAAATAAATAAATGAGGAATTGAGACAAATAGAAAAATAGAATAAACCTTTGTCTTTGATTCTAATTTGTATGGAAATATGTTATTGTATCATGTGATGTTATAAGAAACTCTGATGTCACACTGTTGGTACCCCATGAAGTGTTTCTAATTCAAATGGAGCAGAAAAAACTTAATGCTGATCCTGAACTGTCTGTGGATGGCTCAGCATCACGAAACACAGCCACTGGTAAGAATTAAATAGAATTTAGTATAAAGTAACAAGTGAGAATTAAGCAGATCGTGCTGAAATTTTATCAAAAGCACTCTGAGCTGAATTAAGAGGACAGACAATATTTATCCCAAAAAGGTTAATCAGTTACTCATTGAGAAGAAATGGCTGCTTTCTTGATGCTGTGCTGCTTCCAAAATGAACTCTAACCACAAACATTTCTGTCCTGCAGCAGCAACACAGGAGCAGAAACTGCAGTGGAAGAGTTCAGCAGAACTAACATACGGATGAGACTAAGTCTCATCGGGGGGGTGGAGATACAACAATTAATCATAGTTTACTAATACTTCTCAAGATTTTTCCAAAATTCTGTGAGTCTTTGTCTTCCTTTTGTCTTTTGTTCTATGTTGTCTTGTGTTTTGTTTTTGTCTTGCTGTGTTCTCTAAATGGTTTGAAGTTTTTTCCACAGAAAAGGTTGATGGTACTGGATTTCACATTAATGCTGTACAGCAGGTTGGTGAGTCTAAGGTACTGTCCTAAAACATGGTTTCTATCAACTGGCCAGTTGTTTTGTTTTTCATTTCATTTTTTTATTTATTTTTTTTCGGTTTATTTATTTGTTTTTGTTTGGGGTTCATATGAAAACTTAATTTGTCGACCAATGAATACTGGGATTGAACCTGTTAAAAGGCAATTCCTGAATATAAAACATTGTGAAAATGACATGTTGTGCTGCTCAGTTCTCTCTCCTGCTAACATTCATCCACAGCTTAAATTAACTGCATCTGCAGCAGAACCTCTACAGGACTCACAGCCAAGTGACTGACAAGACGTCAGTCTGAAATTCTGGGAGGCACGATCATCATGCCAAGATAATGGTTGAACAACCACACAACCTTCAACCACTGTCAACAAAATAATCTGAATTATCTCCTTAATTGTCCCAAAGAAAAAGATTAGTTAGGGAAAACGGGTGGTAAAGACCCCTTTGTGGAAGTGAAGTGCTGGTAACCTCTCCTTCCTAGTTAGCTCAGACTGCTGAACTGAGGTTCAGCCAGAAGG
Source organism: Leuresthes tenuis (assembly GCF_036924035.1). Taxonomy (NCBI): domain Eukaryota; kingdom Metazoa; phylum Chordata; class Actinopteri; order Atheriniformes; family Atherinopsidae; genus Leuresthes; species Leuresthes tenuis. The sequence continues at coordinate 93,334 of NW_027325473.1, read as the reverse complement.
ACAACCAAACACCAAGCAGTGACAGGATTAGACCACAAGAGACTGAGCTGCACTACACCACTCTGCACAATGTTATCATAAAATTTTCACTCAAAAGAAATTGTTAGTTTGTACACTACATCTATCATTACTCATCTGTTCTCAACAGGGTCATATCTTCATATTCACATCATGTTTAAATGTATGTACTGTATTGTTTTGTGTTTTGTGATGTTCCTCTTTAGTTTAATGATTTTAAGTAGACCAATTACTAATCATAGGAATTCATACATATGTCCATTGCCATTGGTGTGAATTGGCTGTTCGGCGCGGGACCTTAGGCACTGAAAGGTAATTAAGTGGTCGGTCGCCAAGGGGGAATGGGGCCATAGGAGAATTTTCCCGGATATCAGCCATCGGGTTTTTCGCTCCTATTCGCTGCGAACAGTGGACGATCCTGATGGTAATGTTAATTGCCTTAAGCACTTTTTGAGTTTCAATATTTTATGAATTGTTGTAGCTTAGTTAATTATTGTTATGTGTTGTAATGGTACTTATGGGTGAGCAGGGTCTTGCCACTGCTTAAACCACATATAGTTTTGGGCCAAAATGAACTAAGATTCTACACAGAGATTGGGTTTGGGGCCACATACACACACTAATTTTAAGACATATTGAAACATTTATTAATTTATTCCTTGCATACACGTGTATGCAAGGCGTGATACTTATAGCTTTTAAGAAATGTGCTCATTGCTCATGATTAAATCATGTCAAAAGGGGGAGTTGTTATAATTGGCTTTGTTCTTAGAAATTATAAATTCATTTTCTGTATTTTACTAAATAATCAGGCCAGCGTGATACTTATAGCTTTTAAGAAATGTGCTCATTGCTCATGATTAAATCATGTCAAAAGGGGGAGTTGTTATAATTGGCTTTGTTCTTAGAAATTATAAATTCATTTTCTGTATTTTACTAAATAACCTATGTTCCTATCTGTTACTTTTCCACTCTGCTCATACTGCACAACAGATGACCTTAAATGGTCCAAGACCTTAGAATGACATAAACAACTGGGTCAGACAAAACATCTCTATTAGGGCAGACAGGTCTGGTACATTAGACACCTAAAACAGCACTCACACATACACACACATTGTTTATCACATCCAAAGAACACAACAAGGACAGCAGCTGGCCTGATCATGCCACTCAAAATTGGCCAATTATACTCTGACAAGAAATATGACATGTTTCCGGATAACGGGGCTCGGCCTGACGGATTTCCTGCGGGAGCTCTGGCACTCCGAGTCCAGCGCTGCAATATACTCTACTTGTGACCACTAATAAATACTGTTTTAATAAACCATTTCTCTAGCTTATTCTTGGGCTTCCAATGAAAAAATCGGGCCAACAATTGGTGCCGTGACCAGGATTGGCTGACTCTGAGACCGTGTCCGATCGAGGACTTCCGGAGCTGGTTGGAGGGGACCCTTCTTCAGACAATTCAAGGCGCCTAAAACACAAGGTGAGCAGAAAACCTCTTGTATCAGGATATGTGAAATTTCTGCACATTGGTCATTCTAAACTAAATTGTCTGAATTAGGATGTCCTCCGATCACTAAATCAAAAGCACAAAATTTGTGTCTACAGGTTTACTAGGTGGTCACATGTAAAGTATAAACACATAGTCTCACATAGGGAGAGTCATATGTGTCCTAGTTTAGTACAATTTGGCCAAATAAAAGACATAAAATTCATCCTGTCTTCTAAACTGAATAGGAAGTAGATGCCAATGGGCGGGGTCTGTTAGTCCGCAAATGGCGGCGTGAGTAATGTCTGTGCAATTGGCACTTGGACCGTAAAATCCGCAATCGGCGGTGGGTCTGCATTACTGCACAACAGGCGACGTGAGTAATTTCTGTGCACAAGGGCGCTTAGACCTTTATCTGCAATCAGCGATGGGTCTGTATTACTTCACAATAGGCGGCGTAAGTAATCTCTGTGCAATTGGCACTTGGACTGTAAAATCCGCAATCGGCGGTGTGTCTGTTATTACTACGCATTTGGTGCTTGGACTATAAAATCCACAATCGGCGGTGTGTCTGGGTTTTTTTTTTTCCTCCTCCGCAATCGGCGGTGGTTCTGCAGTTGTTGTGAACAGGCGATACACTAAGTGTTTATTTCTGCATAAGGACACAGGGCTAAGTTGGTTATTTTTCATGAAAATGTGGGGTGGTTTGCTACTTGGTTGATATTTTACTGTGTTAGTGAAAGTGTATCTAGCAATAGAGACTGCTGGAGAATTCCTACACTGACACAGATCTCAAGTAGTTCTGTAAAAGGGGGCATTGGACTAGAAAATAAAGGGGAATTTAGTTAGGGTGTTACAGAGAATTAAAACGAGTGAAGAGACTGGGAGAACCCCCAGCGATCAAGCGCACAGAGTAAAAGATTCTGTGTAGAATCTTCTTGGTCGGGTCCAACACTCGGGCATTGCACCATTCACCCATTCTGATTAACACGTGAAATACCTGAATATGTCACAAACCTTTGTTGATAAGTGGAAAACATGTAAACCCGGCTCATTGGGGTCGGTATTATTTGACACGTTGACGAGATGGCAGAAAAAAGTTCCAAGAGATGACGAAAAAAGAGAGACAGATAGATTTGTAAATTGGACGAGAGAAATACAAGGGAAAGGAATGTTTGGAGGGTTTGAAAGTGCGCCACCGCAACTGAGTGATTTCTCTATGTTTTCAAAACAAGCAACAGGCAGTAGGAATCAAGCAACAGCAAAGCTAAAGGAGGCAGGTTTATTGCAGAGAGCAAGGGCAGAAAAAGACGAAAAAAAGAGCAGTAACATTTCTTGCAGACTGTCAGTATTTTTTTTGGAGAAGTTAAATTCTCTATTCAGACGCAGTCCTCTGCACCTCTACCACAGCACGTGCCAGACACAACGTCATCTTTTCCAGGGACACATCCTACTACACTAGCAGATAAGACACATCTTCCTAACATCACACTCAATAACAGAAGCATGCCATTTAGCAAAATAAAAAACTGACCATTTATACAGATTCAGCATAAACAGCTTAGGCTGTACATGTGGACATGTGTAATTGGAAAAGAAAAGGTTAGATATCCTTAGCTTTGTCATAAATGCTCTCACCCTAAGATTATCTCATCCCAACCCTGCTTCCTTCTTCCCCCATTCAGCCCTGAGAGTGAGGACAGATTCTGATTGATCATGGGCCTGTACTTAAAGAGTACCAGAGTTACATATAGTTATTTAGTCAAAAAATTTACAATGATAATGGAAGTTTTTACTAGAGCATTTATCATCAATTGAATAATTAATTTATTTTTAAATAAATTTGAATGGGAGAAATACCACATTGAATGGACAATCTGAAAACCGCTTTTCAATGCAAGTATTACAGTGAAGAGATAAGAAGCAATACAATGTCCAAAATAAATCCAGGAAGAACAGACTGTTTAAAACTAAACATTAGAACCAGTTTGTTGTTGAATTAAGATTTAACAGCTCTCTTAAAAAGTCAGACAAACAAACATAGCATTTAAATCTTTGATCCTTTAATTGAAAAACTGCCTGAACAAAAGATGTTCTACAAATTGAGACTTTATGATTTCCACCTGAAGCATGTCTGAGACCGGACAGTCAGACCATATGACATATTAGAAAATATCGGGATTTAACAGCAAGGTCAGGCAGATAGGTGTCAGACAGTTTCTTACCATCTTAAAGCATTAAAGGTTAGCCTTTATTGTGTTAGAGATCACAGTAACATGACTTAAAATTTAGCTGATCTAAATACTTCTCCTCTGCTTATTTTCACCAATTCTGAGTTAATATTTATCATCAGTATTTATAATTGATCTCATTAAACCATTTAACTATTTAACTGCAGCAGATCTATGAATCAATGGATCTGTTATCTTAACAGAGCAGCAACGTGCTTTATATAAAGGTTTAAAGTGAGTTAGATTATTAGGAAATTAACAAAAACACGGCAATAAAAGGCACAACGAGAGTCAGATATCACCAATGAGTTTCTTGAAGAAGAAACCTCTAAAAGAAATTTAAAGACAGCTGCAGTAAGTCTGAGTCATAACAAGTCAAGTCAAGTCAGCTGAACACTATATTAATACTATTAGCAAATTCTAACCCTGCAGATAAATATTAATTAATCTAACAATAAACATTGAATAAATTAGTGAAATAAAAACAGTGTTTACAGTTAAAGACATGCCTCTAAACCAGACATGTGTCACTGGAAAAGGAAAGGCTTTGTGACCTCAGCAGGCACCCCGGTTAAACACTTGAATCAATTACTTGAACTATATTATGCCATACTTGAACCAAAACAAGTTGCTAGAGTCGAGTGCAGAGGACATCAAAAGGGAGATGGGAGAGTAGAAGGAGGCAACAATGCGGCAGATAAGGCAGCAAAAACAAAAGAAGGGTATACTGCATTTAACCAAATGTCTCAGAAAACATTGGAGGAAAAATCACAACGAGAATTATTTTTAGAAAACATTAAAGAACTTCACAAAGCAGCGGCACCATCTGAAAAGCAAGCATGGAACGAAAAAAAAATGATTCCACAGGACGCTGCTGGAATCATAAAGGCAAAATAGTAGCTCCAACTGGACTACTAAATTTGCTATGTCAAGAAGCACACAGTAGAGCTCACTGTGCTAGCTCAAAAGTAACAGCGCTCATTTCACAACACTGGTGGCACCCCCACCTAAAAGACACAATAAAATATTTTGTGCAATCTTGTGAAATTTGCAAGCTGTTCAATCTCAAAGCAGGACTAGGTAGTTTCCCAGTACCTGATGCCCCTTGGAAACAGATAGTAATTGAGTTTACTGACATGGGAGCAGCGAACAGGACTGAAGGTAAACTATTTCTTCTAGTGTGTGTAGCTCCCTTTTCTAGATGGATAGAAGCCACACCTACTAAAACCGAAAAAGGAAAAGAAGTCATTAAATGGCTTACAAGAGACATAGCATTTAAATCTTTGATCCTTTAATTGAAAAATTGCCTGAACAAAAGATGTTCTACAAATTGAGACTTTATGATTTCCACCTGAGGACAGTCAGACCATATGACATATTAGAAAATATCGAGATTTAACAGCAAGGTCAGGCAGATAGGTGTCAGACAGTTTCTAACCATCTTAAAGCATTAAAGGTTAGCCTTTATTGTGTTAGAGATCACAGTAACATGACTTAAAATTTAGCTGATCTAAATACTTCTCCTCTGCTTATTTTCACCAATTCTGAGTTAATATTTATCATCAGTATTTATAATTGATCTCATTAAACCATTTAACTATTTAACTGCAGCAGATCTATGAATCAATGGATCTGTTATCTTAACAGAGCAGCAACGTGCTTTATATAAAGGTTTAAAGTGAGTTAGATTATTAGGAAATTAACAAAAACACGACAATAAAAGGCACAACGAGAGTCAGATATCACCAATGAGTTTCTTGAAGAAGAAAACTCTAAAAGAAATTTAAAGACAGCTGCAGTAAGTCTGAGTCATAACAAGTCAAGTCAAGGTTTGTTTTCATGGCACATTTAAAAACAGCCACAGCAACCAGAGAGCTGTACAGCTGAACACTATATTAATACTATTAGCAAATTCTAACCCTGCAGATAAATATTAATTAATCTAACAATAAACATTGAATAAATTAGTGAAATAAAAACAGTGTTTACAGTTAAAGACATGCCTCTAAACCAGACATGTGTCACTGGAAAAGGAAAGGCTTTGTGACCTCAGCAGGCACCCCGGTTAAACACTTGAATCAATTACTCGAACTATATTATGCAATACTTGAACCAAAACAAGTTGCTAGAGTCGAGTGCAGAGGACATCAAAAGGGAGATGGGAGAGTAGCGAGAGGCAACAATGCGGCAGATAAGGCAGCAAAAACAAAAGCAGGGTATACTGCATTTAACCAGATGTCTCAGAAAACATTGGAGGAAAAATCACAACGAGAATTATGTTTAGAAAACATTAAAGAACTTCACAAAGCAGCGGCACCATCTGAAAAGCAAGCATGGAACAAAAAAAAAAGATTCCACAGGACGCTGCTGGAATCATAAAGGCAAAATAGTAGCTCCAACTGGACTACTAAATTTGCTATGTCAAGAAGCACACAGTAGAGCTCACTGTGCTAGCTCAAAAGTAACAGCGCTCATTTCACAACACTGGTGGCACCCCCACCTAAAAGACACAATAAAATATTTTGTGCAATCTTGTGAAATTTGCAAGCTGTTCAATCTCAAAGCAGGACTAGGTAGTTTCCCAGTACCTGATGCCCCTTGGAAACAGATAGTAATTGAGTTTACTGACATGGGAGCAGCGAACAGGACTGAAGGTAAACTATTTCTTCTAGTGTGTGTAGCTCCCTTTTCTAGATGGATAGAAGCCACACCTACTAAAACCGAAAAAGGAAAAGAAGTCATTAAATGGCTTACAAGAGACATAGCATTTAAATCTTTGATCCTTTAATTGAAAAACTGCCTGAACAAAAGATGTTCTACAAATTGAGACTTTATGATTTCCACCTGAAGCAGGTCTGAGACCGGACAGTCAGACCATATGACATATTAGAAAATATCGGGATTTGACAGTAAGGTCAGGCAGATAGGTGTCAGACAGTTTCTTACCATCTTAAAGCATTAAAGGTTAGCCTTTATTGTGTTAGAGATCACAGTAACATTACTTAAAATTTAGCTGATCTAAATACTTCTCCTCTGCTTATTTTCACCAATTCTGAGTTAATATTTATCATCAGTATTTATAATTGATCTCATTAAACCATTTAACTATTTAACTGCAGCAGATCTATGAATCAATGGATCTGTTATCTTAACAGAGCAGCAACGTGCTTTATATAAAGGTTTAAAGTGAGTTAGATTATTAGGAAATTAACAAAAACACGGCAATAAAAGGCACAACGAGAGTCAGATATCACCAATGAGTTTCTTGAAGAAGAAAAGAAATTTAAAGACAGCTGCAGTAAGTCTGAGTCATAACAAGTCAAGTCAAGGTTTGTTTTCATGGCACATTTAAAAACAGCCACAGCAACCAGAGAGCTGTACAGCTGAACACTATATTAATACTATTAGCAAATTTTAACCCTGCAGATAAATATTAATTAATCTAACAATAAACATTGAATAAATTAGTGAAATAAAAACAGTGTTTACAGTTAAAGACATGCCTCTAAACCAGACATGTGTCACTGGAAAAGGAAAGGCTTTGTGACCTCAGCAGGCACCCCGGTTAAACACTTGAATCAATTATTCGAACTATATTATGCCATACTTGAACCAAAAGAAGTTGCTAGAGTCGAGTGCAGAGGACATCAAAAGGGAGATGGGAGAGTAGCGAGAGGCAACAATGCGGCAGATAAGGCAGCAAAAACAAAAGCAGGGTATACTGCATTTAACCAGATGTCTCAGAAAACATTGGAGGAAAAATCACAACGAGAATTATGTTTAGAAAACATTAAAGAACTTCACAAAGCAGCAGCACCATCTGAAAAGCAAGCATGGAACGAAAAAAAAAAGATTCCACAGGACGCTGCTGGAATCATAAAGGCAAAATAGTAGCTCCAACTGGACTACTAAATTTGCTATGTCAAGAAGCACACAGTAGAGCTCACTGTGCTAGCTCAAAAGTAACAGCACTCATTTCACAACACTGGTGGCACCCCCACCTAAAAGAAACAATAAAATATTTTGTGCAATCTTGTGAAATTTGCAAGCTGTTCAATCTCAAAGCAGGACTAGGTAGTTTCCCAGTACCTGATGCCCCTTGGAAACAGGTAGTAATTGAGTTTACTGACATGGGAGCAGCGAACAGGACTGAAGGTAAACTATTTCTTCTAGTGTGTGTAGCTCCCTTTTCTAGATGGGTAGAAGCCACACCTACTAAAACCGAAAAAGGAAAAGAAGTCATTAAATGGCTTACAAGAGAAATTATTCCAAGATTTGGGGTACCAGAAGTGATAAGATCAGATAATGGTACTCACTTCTCCAATGAAGAACTAGGAGAAGTGGAAAAATTGTTTGGAATTACACATAAGCTCGGTGCAGTCTCTCTCCCAGCTTTACAAGGACTAGTGAAAAGAGCAAATAGAACCATCAAAAAGGCCGAATAGAAGTCTCTGCAGACACACAGTTAACCTGGGCTGAAGCTCTACGTATTGTGTTAGCCTAAGATTTACTCCAAATGCCACCATGAATGTTGTCATGTTGTCCCACATGAGGTCATGCCAGGGAGGAAACACCCTGTCCATTTACAACTGCACCAACAGGCTCACCCCTTGTTGTACTACAGTATGGAAACTTGTGTGAATGTGAAACAACTGAATAACACGGTGATGAGTATATCTCAGCAGGTTACAGAAATACTCACCAAGGAACAGGACCAGGAAAGTGAACAAACTTAACTGGTCCTCTCCTATATGGACAGGACGCAGAAGCTAAAACACATTGTGTAAAGGTATGGTTGACTGAGAATAGACTGAGTAACTGGATCCACAAGGATCACTGTACTCAGGCTCAAGATCCTACCGAAAGAACATTAACTGAGGTCCGGACTGACTTAGGAACCTCACCTGCTGACAAAGATTAGACCACGGGGACTAAAACTCTATCAGAGACTGAACGGACCACTGATGATGAAACCAAAGGAAAACACCACTGTGGAGACTAGACTGTAGAACCACAGTAGCAGAAACAATAAAGGTTACAATAACTAATTTTCACACCTCTCCTGTGCACTACACCACTCTGCACAATGTTATCATAAAATTTTCACTCAAAAGAAATTGTTAGTTTTTACACTACATCTATCATTACTCATCTGTTCTCAACAGGGTCATATCTTCATATTTACATCATGTTTAAATGTCTGTACTGTATTGTTTTGTGTTTTGTGATGTTCCTCTTTAGTTTAATGATTTTAAGTAGACCAATTACTAATCATAGGAATTCATACATATGTCCACTGCCATTGGTGTGAATCGGCTTTTCGGAGCGGGACCTTAGGCACTGAAAGGTAATTAAGTGGTCGGTCACCAAGGGGGAATGGGGCCATAGGAGAATTTTCCCGGATATCAGCCATCGGGTTTTTCGCTCCTATTCGCTGCGAACAGTGGACGATCCTGATGGTAATGTTAATTGCCTTAAGCACTTTTTGAGTTTCAATATTTTATGAATTGTTGTAGCTTAGTTAATTATTGTTATGTGTTGTAATGGTACTTATGGGTGAGCAGGGTCTTGCCACTGCTTAAACCACATATAGTTTTGGGCCAAAATGAACTAAGATTCTACACAGAGATTGGGTTTGGGGCCACATACACACACTAATTTTAAGACATATTGAAACATTTATTAATTTATTCCTTGCATACACGTACAGGCGTGATACTTATAGCTTTTAAGAAATGTGCTCATTGCAGAGTTATGATCAGTTGAGTAATGAAGGTTGAACTATTCTGGGAAAGAGGTTCTGTTCCCAGCATCATGATAAACACTCCTGATACAGAAAGGTTTAGCTAACGCATTACAATTATTTTACACATGCATATGCAATTAAAACTTGCTTGCTGCTGATAATTGCAAAGAAGAACAGCTTACACATAACAGCTCACATAATGAAGTTATATCAAAAGGGGGATAACAAGAGTCTCCTGTCTGGTTGTGCTGCACCTCAAGGTAGTTGGCCACTTGCAGTTTGGGGACCTGCTAAGTTGGCTGCCGCTAACAGGTGTGACACAATACAGAATATAACATTCCTACCTCATTTAGTTGACATGATTAAATCATGTCAAAAGGGGGAGTTGTTATAATTGGCTTTGTTCTTAGAAAGTGTGGGGCATGCAGGAATGCTACACATGCAGGAATGCTACACTTTAGCCATGTTGATAGGTCCGTACAGACTTCAAACTAGAACTTCTGGACAGGCGCACAAAACCACAAAGCGTGTGCATAATCATCAGGTGTGTTATCTGTGCAATGTGAGCAGATGTTTGAGTGTGTTAGACCCATCCTGAACATCCTTTGTCCTGTATAGTGTGTTCTATGAAGAATTTTGTATTGTATGAGCTGTAAATTAGGATTTAGAGTCATTCTAAAGGTGTTCAAACATGTTTGTGGCCAGAAGCTATGACTAGAACTAATAGATAAATCTGCCTCCCATTTTGAGGATGGTAGAGACATTGTGACATCTATCTTAGACAATAATCTTAGACAATAAATTCCCACCAGGCTGTCAGAGAGGTGCTGATGTTAATGCTTTTAAAACATTTGTGATTTTTTACGTTTTGACTAATAAGAGGCAGGTAAGAGATTTCCAGATTATCACATAATGCTTTTTCTATATTTATCAATGGTTCATCTATTGGGCTAGGTGTAAACCATTTTGATATATACTGTAACCTATTGGCTAAGGAATAGTGCTGAAAATGAGGAAAATCTAATCCACCACTTTCCTTGGTTTTCTGTAGCTTTTTTTAACTAATACGTGGTGGTTTGTTTTTCCACAGAAATTTGGAGATGCATGAATCTAGTGACTTAAACCAAGTAGCAGATGGTTCTATGGGGATCATTGAGAACAAATAGTTAACTTTTGATAGTATCATCATTTTAATGGTTGTAACTCTCCCCATAAGTGATATAGGTAAGGACTTCCAACGAGAGAGATCGTCCTCTACTGTCTTTAATAATTGCACATAATTTAGCTTTGTTAGCTCTGAGAGCCTGGAGGAAATGTTTATGCCTAAATATCTAATATTTCCTGATTGTAAAGTGATCGCAGGTATATTCTGGACCCTACAGTTAATGGGTAGAACTGTGGTCTTAGACCAATTGATAGAGTAGTCAGAAAGTGCTGAGTATTTATTTATGAGTGTGATCGTGTGAGTGAGAGACGTCTGTGAGTTCTGGAGGAAAAGTAATACATCATCAGCATAAAGACTTATTTTATGCTCAATATTTTGGGGTTGGATACCTTTAATATTTCTATCTTGTCTGATAGCAGCTGCTAAAGGTTCGATGAAAATAGCAAAAAGTGAGGGAGAAAGTGGGCAACCCTGTCTTGTACCTCTCTGCAGACTGAAGCTTGGAGAAGTTTGATCATTAGTCCTGACACTTGCATTTGGGGAGCTATATAATATCCTTATCCAGTTGATGAAGTGTGACCCAAACCCGAATTTGTTTAATGCTGCAAATAAAAATTTCCAGTTCACTCGATCAAAGGCTTTTTCTGCATCTAGAGAGACTATTGTGGTTTCCAGGTTGTTGATGGTAGAATAGTCTATGATCTATGAAACTGATCTATGTTACTGTCTGATGGATCATTTTGTGATGAATATAAGGTTTTATAGAAGTCCCTAAAAGCATTGTTGATTTCATTGGTTGTTTTCTCTTTATTTCTCTTTAGTTGGTTAGCTAGGAACCTTCCAGATTTATTGCCATGCTCAAAGTTCTCCAAGCAAAGTCTTTGTATCAGCAACTGTGTTTGTTTGTTAATAATTTTGTTTAATTCAAGTTTAGCTTTTCTTAGTTCATTCAGTGTGTGTTCCTCTTTGGAGGTACTGTAGACAACTTCTAATGATTTGATCCTGAGTTCTAAATCTGATATCCTTGAACTTTCCCTCTTTTTCTTATTTGATGAAAACGAGATTATTTTGCCTCTCATGACTACTTTTCCGGCTTCCCAGAGGGCAAAGGTGACATTCCTGGCAGGTCATTATTTTCTAAATATACAGACCATTCCATTTTGAAATAATTAATAAAATCATGGTCTTTTAGTAATGATGTATTAAATCTCCAATTCCTAGCTGGTGGTATAACTCTTTTATTCTTCAGTGTGATAGAAACTGGAGCGTGATCACTGATAGTGATGGGGTGGATTTTGGTGTCTGAAATATCCCTCATCAAGGAACTGCTAACTATGAATTCCTTCACTTAAACCAAGTTAAAACTGCTTTGTCCTTCATATTTGTCCATTTTTAAGCTGGTTTCAAACATAAACTTCTTTTTATAACCTTGTATGAGAAAGAACCACACTTATGTTTGAGCAATACACTCCTTATGAGGAGTTATGCACGATTCAGGATTTTGCTGTAAAATGAATTCCTTCACTTAAACCAAGTTAAAACTGCTTTGTCCTTCTTATTTATCCATGTCTAAGCTGGTTTCAAGTATAAACTTCTTTATATTACTTTATATGAGAAAAAAACACACTTGTTCTTCTGGAATCCGAAATTCGCTTTCTTTTAAGGAGATAGTCAAGATTTCAGATATTGCCATAAAATTAATTGCTTCACTGAAACCAAGTTATAACTGATTTGTCCTTCATATTTGTCCATGTTTAAGCTGGTTTCAAACATAAACTTCTTTTTATAACCTTGTATGAGAAAGAACCACAATTATGTTTGAGCAATACACTCCTTATGAGGAGTTATGCACGATTTAGGATTTTGCTGTAAAATGAATTCCTTCACTTTTTTTTTTCCCTTGTTCTGTTCAGCATTATGGCAGCAGAATTGTGAATACCTTTTATGCCAAACAGATTTGCTTTGCCAAGGGAAGTTTTACAAATGTAAAGCTCCCCTTGATGCCCATTTATTTATTTCTGTTTACAATATATAACATGTAATAGAACTGAACTGGAACGGGGGACAAGGAAAGAAGAAGAGGAAAGAAGAGCAGAACAAAAACCAGACAACCAGCATCTACACCTGTAAAAACACAAAACAGACAATAATCCATGGTCTCTGTTGCGAATCCAGCCTTAGCGCCACCAAGAGCACCTGAAAGCAGACAAGCAGAAAACAAACAAACACACAAACAAACAAAAACAAGCACAAGTAGTGGCAATCGCATACAACACAACTGTGGATATAGATGACCTGAGGTGACATGGTAATACATCAACTGCTACTGGACTAATGAATGTGTGTTGTGTGTGTGTGTGAGAACATGCAACACCCATGGCACAGGACCTACATGATAACCGTGCTTAGTTGGTCAAGGAATCAGAAGCAGGCAGAGAGGGCCACAAGACCCAGGCCACCAGCAGCCCCCACGGAGCACAGAACCCAGGATGCCCACCGCAGGGACAACCACGCATTCACCCAGTAGACAGCAGAGGAAGCCCCCAGACAGAGCCCCCATAAGCATAGGGCAGAGGCCCCCCGGGAGCCAGGGCCAACAGCCCACCGACCCCACCAGGCCCCAGCCGCCCAGACATGGGCCGTTCACCGGACCCGGACCCCAGGAGCCCGAGCGCCCCAAAACCCCCCGGCAGAGGCCCCACCCAATACCCGGGAGGGCCAAGTGCCCCAGACAGCCACGCAGTGGGTCAGTGCCTGCCCCAGCGCCCCTGGCCAAGTGCCTTGGGAGTCAAGACGTGCCCACAGGTGGGTGAAGTCGCGAGCAGTGGGGAGAGGCAACGCCGCCCCCCCATTGGGAGAAGCACAGGAAGGCCAGGCGACAGCAAGTCCCAGACCCAGGCCTAATCATCACCACACACACTTTCACGTCCCATACATCCACACATCCACACGTCCTCCCTCCCTTCACTCCGCTGGGGTGTAGCGCAACGGGCACACCAGGGGGCCAGCAGCCCCCCAGCCACCACAGACCCTGAACCAGCAGAATAATTAATTCCTCCTGGCCACTCCTGCCCGAGCAGCAACCAGGAAGCAGGGGTGTGAGAAGACCCCTCCCCTCACCCTTCTGGCTCTTCAATATTTTCTAATAGTGAGCGATTAAAATTGAGGGGCAGCCAACCTTGTAGAACTGGGACCGCGGCCCTCTGGGCAGCCTACATACCCAAAGAGCCCCGTCCACCAGATGCCCTTCACTGCAACCACCCGCCAAGACTTAATGTGTGTGTGTGTGTTTGATAAGTAGTGATGTCTAAGGTGTAATTAAAACAAGGGCGGAGAACTGCAGAGTGCAGCCAAGGGGACCACCTACGTGGCCCCATCCACTACACCCCATAGAACACACACGCCCCCAAAACACTTCATGTGTGAGTGTGTGCTGTGTACAGGAGCCAAAAGGGAGAGGGGTATGGGGATATACACCAGGGCAGCTACTCTCCCCCGGAGAAGGCAGCCAGGGACTGCCTGCAATAGGCACCCCCGCTACCTGGGACCCAACACAGGGCAGGAGGGCCTGATGTCCACCAGGCACGGGGCCTGCAGCGACCATAATCCGGAAGTTACTGTACCCCCAGAAGGTACCCACCCCATCCCACCGCACTCAACCCAACCCCGCCCCACCCCGGAGGACCTCTACAAACAAACAAACAAACAACAACAAACAAACCACCCGGTCACACCAGACGCAGAAGCCCGGGCCTGTGACCCCCCCCCGCCCCCCCCCCCCCCCCCCCCCCCCCCCACCACCACCCATGCCAGAGCGGCCCGGCCACCCGGTACAGAGCCAGCAGCCACCACCCCAAGGCCCCTAAGGGACCCCGCCTGACACCGCAAGACAGCCCCACCCGCAAGCCCCCAAAACTGCCCTCCAAGCCCGACACACAGTCACCTCCAGCAATGACCAACCCGGTCCTCACGACCTGAGAGACCACCAAACGCCCGAAATCACACAGCCCCCCCACAGAACACACCCAACCGCCCAGAGCGACGGGACAGCAACCCACCACCACTATGTGATAAACCTAATCAGCGGGGACCAGAGAGAATGAAATTCAGCCAATTGATGTTTTGAGGAGGCACACATTGTTTCCATGCTAATATAATCTAAAAGAACATTTCTAAACTGGTTAATACACAGATTGTTCTTCGCTTTCCAGTTCATGAGAATAGTTTTCTTTGCGATACATAACACTGTTATAATTGGCTTTGTTCTTAGACATTATAAATTCATATTCTGTATTTTACTAAATAACCTATGTTCCTAGCTGGTACCTTTCCACTCTGCTCATACTGCACAACAGATGACCTTAAATGGTCCAAGACCTTAGAATGACATAAACAACTGGGTCAGACAAAACCTCTCTATTAGGGCAGATAGGTCTGGTACATTAGACACCTAAAACAGCTGTCACACATACACACACATTGTTTACCATAACCAAAGAACACAACAAGGACAGAAGCTGGCCTGATCATGCCACTCAAAACTGGTCAATTATACTCTGACAAGTGTGAATACAACTTCTGTGAGATAAAGCTGAATATAAATATGACATGTTTCCGGATAACGGGTCTCGGCCTGACGGATTTCCTGCGGGAGCTCTGGCACTCCGAGTCCAGCGCTGCAATATACTTTACTTGTGACCACTAATAAATACTGTTTTAATAAACCATTTCTCCAGCTTATTCTTGGGCTTCCAATGAAAAAATCGGGCTAACAATTGGTGCCGTGACCCGGATTGGCCGACTCTGAGACCGTGTCCGATCGAGAACTTCCAGAGCTGGTTGGAGGGGACCCATCTTCAGACAATTCAAGGCGCCTAAAACACAAGGTGAGCAGAAAACCTCTTGTATCAGGATATGTGAAATTTCTGCACATTGGTCATTCTAAACTAAATTGTCTGAATTAGGATGTCCTCCGATCACGAAATTAAAAGCACAAAATTTGTGTCTACAGGTTTACTAGGTGGTCACATGTAAAGTATAAACACATAGTCTCACATAGGGAGAGTCATATGTGTCCTAGTTTAGTACAATTTGGCCAAATAAAAGACATAAAATTCATCCTGTCTTCTAAACTGAATAGGAAGTAGATGCCAATAAGCGGGGGTCTGTTAGTCCGCAATTGGCGGCGTGAGTAATGTCTGTGCAATTGGCACTTGGACCGTAAAATCCGCAATCGGCGGTTGGTCTGCATTACTGCACAACAGGCGACGTGAGTAATTTCTGTGCACAAGGGCGCTTAGACCTTTATCTGCAATCGGCGGTGGGTCTGTATTACTTCACAATAGGCGGCGTAAGTAATCTCTGTGCAATTGGCACTTGGACTGTAAAATCTGCAATCGGCGGTGTGTCTGGGTTTTTTTTTTTTTTTCTTCCACAAGCGGCGGTGGTTCTGCAGTTGTTGTGAACAGGCGATACACTAAGTGTTTATCTCTGCATAAGGACACAGGGCTAAGTTGGTTATTTTTCATGAAAATGTGGGGTGGTTTGCTACTTGGTTGATATTTTACTGTGTTAGTGGAAGTGTATCTAGCAATAGAGACTGCTGGAGAATTCCTACACTGACACAGATCTCAAGTAGTTCTGTAAAAGGGGGCATTGGACTAGAAAATAAAGGGGAATTTAGTTTAGAGTTAGTGTTAGTGTTACAGAGTTTGGTGAATTAAAACGAGTGAAGAGACTGGGAGAGCCCCCAGCGATCAAGCGCACAGAGTAAAAGATTCTGTGTAGAAGCTTCTTGGTCAGGTCCAACACTCGGGCATTGCACCATTCACCCATTCTGATTAACACGTGAAATACCTGAATATGTCACAAACCTTTGTTGATAAGTGGAAAACATGTAAACCCGGCTCATTGGGGTCGGTATTATTTGACACGTTGACGAGATGGCAGAAAAAAGTTCCAAGAGAAGACGAAAAAAGAGAGACAGATAGATTTGTAAATTGGATGAGAGAAATGCAAGGGAAAGGAATGTTTGGAGGGTTTGAAAGTGCGCCACCGCAACTGAGTGATTTCTCTATGTTTTCAAAACAAGCAACAGGCAGTAGGAATCAAGCAACAGCAAAGCTAAAAGAGGCAGGTTTTTGCAGAGAGCAAGGGCAGAAAAAGACGGAAAAAAAAAGCAGTAACATTTCTTGCAGACTGTCAGTATTTTTTTTGGAGAAGTTAAATTCTCTATTCAGACGCAGTCCTCTGCACCTCTACCACAGCACGTGCCAGACACAACGTCATCTTTTCCAGGGACACATCCTACTACACTAGCAGATAAGACACATCTTCCTAACATCACACTCAATAACAGAAGCATGCCATTTAGCAAAATAAAAAAATGACCATTTATACAGATTCAGCATAAACAGCTTAGGCTCTACATGTGGACATGTGTAATTAGAAAAGAAAAGGTTAGATATCCTTAGCTTTGTCATAAATGCTCTCACCCTAAGATTATCTCATCCCAACCCTGCTTCCTTCTTCCCCCATTCAGCCCTGAGAGTGAGGACAGATTCTGATTGATCATGGGCCTGTACTTAAAGAGTAACAGAGTTACATATAGTTATTTAGTCAAAAAAATTACAATGATAATGGAAGTTTTTACTAGAGCATTTATCATCAATTCAATAATTAATTTATTTTCAAATAAATTTGAATGGGAGAAATACCACATTGAATGGACAATCTGAAAACCGCTTTTCAATGCAAGTATTACAGTGAAGAGATAAGAAGCAATACAATGTCCAAAATAAATCCAGGAAGAACAGACTGTTTAAAACTAAACATTAGAACCAGTTTGTTGTTGAATTAAGATTTAACAGCTCTCTTAAAAAGTCAGTCAAACAAACATAGCATTTAAATCTTTGATCCTTTAATTGAAAAACTGCCTGAACAAAAGATGTTCTACAAATTGAGACTTTATGATTTCCACCTGAAGCAGGTCTGAGACCGGACAGTCAGACCATATGACATATTAGAAAATATCGGGATTTGACAGTAAGGTCAGGCAGATAGGTGTCAGACAGTTTGTTACCATCTTAAAGCATTAAAGGTTAGCCTTTATTGTGTTAGAGATCACAGTAACATGACTTAAAATTTAGCTGATCTAAATACTTCTCCTCTGCTTATTTTCACCAATTCTGAGTTAATATTTATCATCGGTATTTATAATTGATCTCATTAAACCATTTAACTATTTAACTGCAGCAGATCTATGAATCAATGGATCTGTTATCTTAACAGAGAAGCAACATGCTTTATATAAAGGTTTAAAGTGAGTTAGATTATTAGGAAATTAACAAAAACACGGCAATAAAAGGCACAACGAGAGTCAGATATCACCAATGAGTTTCTTGAAGAAGAAAACTCTAAAAGAAATTTAAAGACAGCTGCAGTAAGTCTGAGTCATAACAAGTCAAGTCAAGGTTTGTTTTCATGGCACATTTAAAAACAGCCACAACAACCAGAGAGCTGTACAGCTGAACACTATATTAATACTATTAGCAAATTCTAACCCTGCAGATAAATATTAATTAATCTAACAATAAACATTGAATAAATTAGTGAAATTAAAACAGTGTTTACAGTTAAAGACATGCCTCTAAACCAGACATGTGTCACTGGAAAAGGAAAGGCTTTGTGACCTCAGCAGGCACCCCGGTTAAACACTTGAATCAATTACTCGAACTATATTATGCCATACTTGAACCAAAACAAGTTGCTAGAGTCGAGTGCAGAGGACATCAAAAGGGAGATGGGAGAGTAGCGAGAGGCAACAATGCGGCAGATAAGGCAGCAAAAACAAAAGCAGGGTATACTGCATTTAACCAGATGTCTCAGAAAACATTGGAGGAAAAATCACAACGAGAATTATGTTTAGAAAACATTAAAGAACTTCACGAAGCAGCGGCACCATCTGAAAAGCAAGCATGGAACGAAAAAAAAAAGATTCCACAGGACGCTGCTGGAATCATGAAGGCAAAATAGTAGCTCAAACTGGACTACTAAATTTGCTATGTCAAGAAGCACACAGTAGAGCTCACTGTGCTAGCTCAAAAGTAACAGCGCTCATTTCACAACACTGGTGGCACCCCCACCTAAAAGACACAATAAAATATTTTGTGCAATCTTGTGAAATTTGCAAGCTGTTCAATCTCAAAGCAGGACTAGGTAGTTTCCCAGTACCTGATGCCCCTTGGAAACAGATAGTAATTGAGTTTACTGACATGGGAGCAGCGAACAGGACTGAAGGTAAACTATTTCTTCTAGTGTGTGTAGCTCCCTTTTCTAGATGGGTAGAAGCCACACCTACTAAAACCGAAAAAGGAAAAGAAGTCATTAAATGGCTTACAAGAGAAATTATTCCAAGATTTGGGGTACCAGAAGTGATAAGATCAGATAATGGTACTCACTTCTCCAATGAAGAACTAGGAGAAGTGGAAAAATTGTTTGGAATTACACATAAGCTCGGTGCAGTCTCTCTCCCAGCTTTACAAGGACTAGTGAAAAGAGCAAATAGAACCATCAAAAAGGCCGAATAGAAGTCTCTGCAGACACACAGTTAACCTGGGCTGAAGCTCTACGTATTGTGTTAGCCTAAGATTTACTCCAAATGCCACCATGAATGTTGTCATGTTGTCCCACATGAGGTCATGCCAGGGAGGAAACACCCTGTCCATTTACAACTGCACCAACAGGCTCACCCCTTGTTGTACTACAGTATGGAAACTTGTGTGAATGTGAAACAACTGAATAACACGGTGATGAGTATATCTCAGCAAGGAACAGGACCAGGAAAGTGAACAAACTTAACTGGTCCTCTCCTATATGGACAGGACGCAGAAGCTACAACACATTGTGTAAAGGTATGGTTGACTGAGAATAGACTGAGTAACTGGATCCACAAGGATCACTGTACTCAGGCTCAAGATCCTACCGAAAGAACATTAACTGAGGTCCGGACTGACTTAGGAACCTCACCTGCTGACAAAGACTAGACCACGGGGACTAAAACTCTATCAGAGACTGAACGGACCACTGACGATGAAACCAAAGGAAAACACCACTGTGGAGACTAGACTGTAGAACCACAGTAGCAGAAACAATAAAGGTTACAATAACTAATTTTCACACCTCTCCTGTGTGAAAGTCAAACATTAATAGCTCAAGTTACAAAGAACTACAACAGTAATTTGGACACACCCTCTCTTCCCACCACTCCACACCAGGTGACTAAAAGATCTCTGGAAAATGAATGGCAACAACCCACTTCAATTACAATTTATTGAGAAACAAGATACAAGGTACAATCCGATCTGTGCTCAGTCATGACATGTTGAACGAAAAAGATATGAATGGGATGAATAAAATGTTCTGTGAGAACAGTTTTAATCATGTGTTCTGGTTCATTCGAGAATTTACGTGGGAGATGACCCAAGTTGTTTAATCTGGTGCAATCAATCAATGAATCAATCAATCAAACTTTATTTTCATAACACTTTTCATACAAGAAAATGATAGAAGAAAATAAAACAAAGCAGTGAAACCCAAGGCCACATATAGACACACATACACACACACACACACGCACATCTATACGTACACATACACCCACATACATCCACACATACTGGAAGGAAGAAGTAAAGATTAAGTAAAACATAATAAACTGAGGCAGAGCTGCTCGAAGTAAGGTAAAGCACAGAGCTTTGAACTGCACGATTGAAGGCCTAATTCATGTCAAGAAAAAACAAGAATGATCCTGAACAATTTAGCTAACATTCCAAAACTGCTACCAGGAAAAAAAAAATTTAAAAAAATATTACAAAATAATATCAAAAATCCTGGCCCTTAGGTCAAAGCATGCATGCAAGATAACAGTGATCAATAACCAACCAAAGATCTGAACACAAGCACGATGCTGTGGCACTGCTAAGGAAAAATTTAGCAGCACAAGGCCACATGGCTCATCTAAAAAATAAATAAATGAGGAATTGAGACAAATAGAAAAATAGAATAAACCTTTGTCTTTGATTCTAATTTGTATGGAAATATGTTATTGTATCATGTGATGTTATAAGAAACTCTGATGTCACACTGTTGGTACCCCATGAAGTGTTTCTAATTCAAATGGAGCAGAAAAAACTTAATGCTGATCCTGAACTGTCTGTGGATGGCTCAGCATCACGAAACACAGCCACTGGTAAGAATTAAATAGAATTTAGTATAAAGTAACAAGTGAGAATCAAGCAGATCGTGCTGAAATTTTATCAAAAGCACTCTGAGCTGAATTAAGAGGACAGACAATATTTATCCCAAAAAGGTTAATCAGTTACTCATTGAGAAGAAATGGCTGCTTTCTTGATGCTGTGCTGCTCCCAAAATGAACTCTAACCACAAACATTTCTGTCCTGCAGCAGCAACACAGGAGCAGAAACTGCAGTGGAAGAGTTCAGCAGAACTAACATACGGATGAGACTAAGTCTCATGGGGGGGTGGAGATACAACAATTAATCATAGTTTACTAACACTTCTCAAGATTTTCCCAAAATTCTGTGAGTCTTTGTCTTCCTTTTGTCTTTTGTTCTATGTTGTCTTGTGTTTTGTCTTTGTCTTGCTGTGTTCTCTAAATGGTTTGAAGTTTTTTCCACAGAAAAGGTTGATGGTACTGGATTTCACATTAATGCTGTACAGCAGGTTGGTGAGTCTAAAGGTACTGTCCTAAAACATGGTTTCTATCAACTGGCCAGTTGTTTTGTTTTTCATTTCATTTATTTATTTATTTTTTTTCGGTTTATTTATTTGTTTTTGTTTGGGGTTCACATGAAAACTTAATTTGTCGACCAATGAATACTGGGATTGAACCTGTTAAAAGGCAATTCCTGAATATAAAACATTGTGAAAATGACATGTTGTGCTGCTCAGTTCTCTCTCCTGCTAACATTCATCCACAGCTTAAATTAACTGCATCTGCAGCAGAACCTCTAAAGGACTCACAGCCAAGTGACTGACAAGACGTCAGTCTGAAATTCTGGGAGGCACGATCATCATGCCAAGATAATGGTTGAACAACCATACAACCTTCAACCACTGTCAACAAAATAATCTGAATTATCTCCTTAATTGTCCCAAAGAAAAAGATTAGATAGGGAAAACGGGTGGTAAAGACCCCTTTGTGGAAGTGAAGTGCTGGTAACCTCTCCTTCCTAGTTAGCTCAGACTGCTGAACTGAGATTCAGCCAGAAGGACAACCAAACACCAAGCAGTGACAGGATTGGACCACAAGAGACTGAGCTGCACTACACCACTCTGCACAATGTTATCATAAAATTTTCACTCAAAAGAAATTGTTAGTTTTTACACTACATCTATCATTACTCATCTGTTCTCAACAGGGTCATATCTTCATATTCAAGTCATGTTTAAATGTCTGTACTGTATTGTTTTGTGTTTTGTGATGTTCCTCTTTAGTTTAATGATTTTAAGTAGACCAATTACTAA
Organism: Leuresthes tenuis; assembly: GCF_036924035.1. Lineage (NCBI taxonomy): Eukaryota > Metazoa > Chordata > Actinopteri > Atheriniformes > Atherinopsidae > Leuresthes > Leuresthes tenuis. The sequence goes on along the minus strand of NW_027325473.1, from coordinate 71,132 downwards.
TCATAGGAATTCATACATATGTCCTTTGCCATTGGTGTGAATCGGCTGTTCGGAGCGGGACCTTAGGCACTGAAAGGTAATTAAGTGGTCGGTCGCCAAGGGGGAATGGGGCCATAGGAGAATTTTCCCGGATATCAGCCATCGGGTTTTTCGCTCCTATTCGCTGCGAACAGTGGACGATCCTGATGGTAATGTTAATTGCCTTAAGCACTTTTTGAGTTTCAATATTTTATGAATTGTTGTAGCTTAGTTAATTATTGTTATGTGTTGTAATGGTACTTATGGGTGAGCAGGGTCTTGCCACTGCTTAAACCACATATAGTTTTGGGCCAAAATTAACTAAGATTCTACACAGAGATTGGGTTTGGGGCCACATACACATACTAATTTTAAGACATATTGAAACATTTATTAATTTATTCCTTGCATACACGTACAGGCGTGATACTTACAGCTTTTAAGAAATGTGCTCATTGCAGAGTTATGATCAGTTGAGTAATGAAGGTTGAACTATTCTGGGAAAGAGGTTCTGTTCCCAGCATCATGATAAACACTCCTGATACAGAAAGGTTTAGCTAACGCATTACAATTATTTTACACATGCATATGCAATGAAAACTTGCTTGCTGCTGATAATTGCAAAGAAGAACAGCTTACACATAACAGCTCACATAATGAAGTTATATCAAAAGGGGGATAACAAGAATCTCCTGTCTGGTTGTGCTGCACCTCAAGGTAGTTGGCCACTTGCAGTTTGGGGACATGCTAAGTTGGCTGCCGCTAACAGGTGTGACACAATACAGAATATAACATTCCTACCTCATTTAGTTGACATGATTAAATCATGTCAAATGGGGGAGTTGTTATAATTGGCTTTGTTCTTAGAAATTATAAATTCATTTTCTGTATTTTACTAAATAACCTATGTTCCTAGCTGGTACTTTTCCACTCTGCTCATACTGCACAACAGATGACCTTAAATGGTCCAAGACCTTAGAATGACATAAACAACTGGGTCAGACAAAACATCTCTATTAGGGCAGATAGGTCTGGTACATTAGACACCTAAAACAGCACTCACACATACACACACATTGTTTATCACATCCAAAGAACACAACAAGGACAGCAGCTGGCCTGATCATGCCACTCAAAACTGGCCAATTATACTCTGACAAGAAATATGACATGTTTCCGGATAACGGGTCTCGGCCTGACGGATTTCCTGCGGGAGCTCTGGCACTCCGAGTCCAGCGCTGCAATATACTCTACTTGTGACCACTAATAAATACTTTTTTAATAAACGATTTCTCCAGCTTATTCTTGGGATTCCAATGAAAAAATCGGGTTAACAACACTGTGAGGACCATGTGTGCTGAGTTCATTTCCATGTTGATGTTGTCTAAGTCACCCAGTATGCACAGTGTGGGGCATGCAGGAATGCTACACTTTAGCCATGTTGAAAGGTCCGTACAAACTTCAAACCAGAACTTCTGGACAGGCGCACAAAACCACAAAGCGTGTGCATAATCATCAGGTGTGTTATTTGTGCAATGTGAGCAGATGTTTGAGTGTGTTAGACCCATCCTGAACATCCTTTGTCCTGTATAGTGTGTTCTATGAAGAATTTTGTATTGTATGAGCTGTAAATTAGGATTTCGAGTCATTCTAAAGGTGTTCAAACATGTTTGTGGCCAGAAGCTATGACTAGAACTAATATATAAATCTCACTCCCATTTTGAGGATGGTAGAGACATTGTGTCATCTATCTTAGATAATAATTTATATATTTTTGATAGTAGTTTTGGGATGCAGATGCTTAGAAACTCTGCTACCCTAATCAGGAGTTGTAAGTCTAGTTGGTGGAAGATATATTTCTTTGTTATTATAGACTTAAGTTGTTGATATTCTAGGAATTTATTGCTGCCTATCTCATGTTGTGATATGAGCTCATCAAATGAAATAAAATTTCCATTTTCCAGATGTTTGATTCCTTTGTTCTTCCACAGAGTAAAGTTTAGCATTTTTTAGTTTTGCAGGATGTCAGGATTGTTCCAGATGGGTGTAAGCTTACACGGGACAATTTAGCTTTGTTAGCTCTGAGAGCCTGGAGGAAATGTTTATGCCTAAATATCTAATATTTCCTGACTGTAAAGTGATCGCAGGTATATTCTGGACCCTACAGTTAATGGGCAGAACTGTGGTCTTAGACCAATTGATAGAGTAGTCAGAAAGTGCTGAGAATTTATTTAAGAGTGTGATCGTGTGAGTGAGAGACGTCTGTGAGTTCTGGAGGAAAAGTAATACATCATCAGCATAAAGACTTATTTTATGCTCAATATTTTGGGGTTGGATGCCTTTAATATTTCTATCTTGTCTGATAGCAGCTGCTAAAGGTTCGATGAAAATAGCAAAAAGTGAGGGAGAAAGTGGGCAACCCTGTCTTGTACCTCTCTGCAGACTGAAGCTTGGAGAAGTTTGATCATTAGTCCTGACACTTGCATTTGGGGAGCTATATAATATCCTTATCCAGTTGATGAAGTGTGACCCAAACCCGAATTTGTTTAATGCTGCAAATAAAAATTTCCAGTTCACTCGATCAAATGCTTTTTCTGCATCTAGAGAGACTATTGTCTACCAGGAACACCTGAAAGCAGACAAGCAGAGAACAAACAAACACACAAACAAACAAAAACAAGCACAAGTAGTGGCAATCGCATACAACACAACTGTGGATATAGATGACCTGAGGCGACATGGTAATACATCAACTGCTACTGGACTAATGAATGTGTGTTGTGTGTGTGTGTGTGTGTGTGAGAACATGCGACACCCATGGCACAGGACCTACATGATAACCGTGCTTAGTTATGAGTGTATAAGTGTACACGGCCACAATCCACAGCCCCCCCAAGCAATCAGAAGCAGGCAGAGAGGGCCACAAGACCCAGGCCACCGGTAGCCCCCACGGAGCACAGAACCCAGGATGCCCACCGCAGGGACAACCACGCATACACCCAGTAGACAGCAGAGGAAGCCCCCGGACAGAGCCCCCATAAGCATAGGGCAGACGCCCCCCGGGAGCCAGGGGCAACAGCCCACCGACCCCACCAGGCCCCAGCCGCCCAGACATGGGCCGTGCACCGGACCCGGGCCCCAGGAGCCCGAGCGCCCCAATACCCCCCGTTAGAGGCCCCACCCAATACCTGGGAGGGCCAAGCACCCCAGACAGCCACACAGTGGGTCAGCGCCTGCCCCAGCGCCCCTGGCCAAGTGCCCTGGGAGTCAAGACATGCCCACAGGTGGGTGAAGTCGCGAGCAGTGGGGAGAGGCAACGCCACCCCCCCATTGGGAGAAGCACAGGCAGGCCAGGCGACAGCAAGTCCCAGACCCAGGCCCAATCATCACCACACACACTTTCACGTCCCATACATCCACACGTCCTCCCTCCCTTGACTCCACTGGGGTGTAGCGCAGCGGGCACACCAGGGGGCCAGCAGCCCCCCAGCCACCACAGACCTTGAACCAGCAGAATAATTAATTCCTCCTGGCCACTCCTGCCCGAGCAGCAACCAGGAAGCAGGGGTATGAGAAGACCCCTCCCCTCACCCTTCTGGCTCTTCAATATTTTCTAATAGTGAGCGATTAAAATTGAGGGGCAGCCAACCTTGTAGAAGTGGGAGCGCGGCCCTCTGGGCAGCCTACATACCCAAAGAGCCCCGCCCACCAGATGCCACTCAGTGCAACCACCCCGCAAGACCTAATGTGTGTGAGTGTGTTTGATAAGTAGTGATGTCTAAGGTGTAAATAAAACAGGGGCGGGGAACTGCAGAGTGCAGCCAAGGGGACCACCTACGTGGCCCCATCCACTACACCCCACAGAACACACACGCCCCCAAAACCCTTCATGTATGAGTGTGTGCTGTGTACAGGAGCCAAAAGGGAGAGGGGTATGGGGATATATACCGGGGCAGCTACTCTCAGCTACCGGGGCAGGTTTATTGCAGAAAGCAAGGGCAGAAAAAGACGAAAAAAAGAGCAGTAACATTTCTTGCAGACTGTCAGTATTTTTTTTGGAGAAGTTAAATTCTCTATTCAGACGCAGTCCTCTGCACCTCTACCACAGCACGTGCCAGACACAACGTCATCTTTTCCAGGGACACATCCTACTACACTAGCAGATAAGACACATCTTCCTAACATCACACTCAATAACAGAAGCATGCCATTTAGCAAAATAAAAAACTGACCATTTATACAGATTCAGCATAAACAGCTTAGGCTGTACATGTGGACATGTGTAATTGGAAAAGAAAAGGTTAGATATCCTTGGCTTTGTCATAAATGCTCTCACCCTAAGATTATCTCATCCCAACCCTGCTTCCTTCTTCCCCCATTCAGCCCTGAGAGTGAGGACAGATTCTGATTGATCATGGGCCTGTACTTAAAGAGTACCAGAGTTACATATAGTTATTTAGTCAAAAAATTTACAATGATAATGGAAGTTTTTACTAGAGCATTTATCATCAATTCAATAATTAATTTATTTTTAAATAAATTTGAATGGGAGAAATACCACATTGAATGGACAATCTGAAAACCGCTTTTCAATGCAAGTATTACAGTGAAGAGATAAGAAGCAATACAATGTCCAAAATAAATCCAGGAAGAACAGACTGTTTACAGTTAATGGGCAGAACTGTGGTCTTAGACCAATTGATAGAGTAGTCAGAAAGTGTTGAGAATTTATTTATGAGTGTGATCGTGTGAGTGAGAGACGTCTGTGAGTTCTGGAGGAAAAGTAATACATCATCAGCATAAAGACTTATTTTATGCTCAATATTTTTGGGGTTGGATGCCTTTAATATTTCTATCTTGTCTGATAGCAGCTGCTAAAGGTTCGATGAAAATAGCAAAAAGTGAGGGAGAAAGTGGGCAACCCTGTCTTGTACCTCTCTGCAGACTGAAGCTTGGAGAAGTTTGATCATTAGTCCTGACACTTGCATTTGGGGAGCTATATAATATCCTTATCCAGTTGATGAAGTGTGACCCAAACCCGAATTTGTTTAATGCTGCAAATAAAAATTTCCAGTTCACTCGATCAAATGCTTTTTCTGCATCTAGAGAGACTATTGTCTTCCAGGAACACCTGAAAGCAGACAAGCAGAGAACAAACAAACACACAAACAAACAAAAACAAGCACAAGTAGTGGCAATCGCATACAACACAACTGTGGATATAGATGACCTGAGGCGACATGGTAATACATCAACTGCTACTGCAAGTATTACAGTGAAGAGATAAGAAGCAATACAATGTCCAAAATAAATCCAGGAAGAACAGACTGTTTAAAACTAAACATTAGAACCAGTTTGTTGTTGAATTAAGATTTAACAGCTCTCTTAAAAAGTCAGACAAACAAACATAGCATTTAAATCTTTGATCCTTTAATTGAAAAACTGCCTGAACAAAAGATGTTCTACAAATTGAGACTTTATGATTTCCACCTGAAGCAGGTCTGAGACCGGACAGTCAGACCATATGACATATTAGAAAATATCGGGATTTAACAGCAAGGTCAGGCAGATAGGTGTCAGACAGTTTCTTACCATCTTAAAGCATTAAAGGTTAGCCTTTATTGTGTTAGAGATCACAGTAACATGACTTAAAATTTAGCTGATCTAAATACTTCTCCTCTGCTTATTTTCACCAATTCTGAGTTAATATTTATCATCAGTATTTATAATTGATCTCATTAAACCATTTAACTATTTAACTGCAGCAGATCTATGAATCAATGGATCTGTTATCTTAACAGAGCAGCAACGTGCTTTATATAAAGGTTTAAAGTGAGTTAGATTATTAGGAAATTAACAAAAACACGGCAATAAAAGGCACAACGAGAGTCAGATATCACCAATGAGTTTCTTGAAGAAGAAACCTCTAAAAGAAATTTAAAGACAGCTGCAGTAAGTCTGAGTCATAACAAGTCAAGTCAAGTCAGCTGAACACTATATTAATACTATTAGCAAATTCTAACCCTGCAGATAAATATTAATTAATCTAACAATAAACATTGAATAAATTAGTGAAATAAAAACAGTGTTTACAGTTAAAGACATGCCTCTAAACCAGACATGTGTCACTGGAAAAGGAAAGGCTTTGTGACCTCAGCAGGCACCCCGGTTAAACACTTGAATCAATTACTCGAACTATATTATGCCATACTTGAACCAAAACAAGTTGCTAGAGTCGAGTGCAGAGGACATCAAAAGGGAGATGGGAGAGTAGCGAGAGGCAACAATGCGGCAGATAAGGCAGCAAAAACAAAAGCAGGGTATACTGCATTTAACCAGATGTCTCAGAAAACATTGGAGGAAAAATCACAACGAGAATTATTTTTAGAAAACATTAAAGAACTTGACAAAGCAGCGGCACCATCTGAAAAGCAAGCATGGAACGAAAAAAAAAAGATTCCACAGGACGCTGCTGGAATCATAAAGGCAAAATAGTAGCTCCAACTGGACTACTAAATTTGCTATGTCAAGAAGCACACAGTAGAGCTCACTGTGCTAGCTCAAAAGTAACAGCGCTCATTTCACAACACTGGTGGCACCCCCACCTAAAAGACACAATAAAATATTTTGTGCAATCTTGTGAAATTTGCAAGCTGTTCAATCTCAAAGCAGGACTAGGTAGTTTCCCAGTACCTGATGCCCCTTGGAAACAGATAGTAATTGAGTTTACTGACATGGGAGCAGCGAACAGGACTGAAGGTAAACTATTTCTTCTAGTGTGTGTAGCTCCCTTTTCTAGATGGATAGAAGCCACACCTACTAAAACCGAAAAAGGAAAAGAAGTCATTAAATGGCTTACAAGAGACATAGCATTTAAATCTTTGATCCTTTAATTGAAAAACTGCCTGAACAAAAGATGTTCTACAAATTGAGACTTTATGATTTCCACCTGAAGCAGGTCTGAGACCGGACAGTCAGACCATATGACATATTAGAAAATATCGGGATTTAACAGCAAGGTCAGGCAGATAGGTGTCAGACAGTTTCTTACCATCTTAAAGCATTAAAGGTTAGCCTTTATTGTGTTAGAGATCACAGTAACATGACTTAAAATTTAGCTGATCTAAATACTTCTCCTCTGCTTATTTTCACCAATTCTGAGTTAATATTTATCATCAGTATTTATAATTGATCTCATTAAACCATTTAACTATTTAACTGCAGCAGATCTATGAATCAATGGATCTGTTATCTTAACAGAGCAGCAACATGCTTTATATAAAGGTTTAAAGTGAGTTAGATTATTAGGAAATTAACAAAAACACGGCAATAAAAGGCACAACGAGAGTCAGATATCACCAATGAGTTTCTTGAAGAAGAAAACTCTAAAAGAAATTTAAAGACAGCTGCAGTAAGTCTGAGTCATAACAAGTCAAGTCAAGGTTTGTTTTCATGGCACATTTAAAAACAGCCACAACAACCAGAGAGCTGTACAGCTGAACACTATATTAATACTATTAGCAAATTCTAACCCTGCAGATAAATATTAATTATTCTAACAATAAACATTGAATAAATTAGTGAAATAAAAACAGTGTTTACAGTTAAAGACATGCCTCTAAACCAGACATGTGTCACTGGAAAAGGAAAGGCTTTGTGACCTCAGCAGGCACCCCGGTTAAACACTTGAATCAATTACTCGAACTATATTATGCCATACTTGAACCAAAACAAGTTGCTAGAGTCCAGTGCAGAGGACATCAAAAGGGAAATGGGAGAGTAGCTAGAGGCAACAATGCGGCAGATAAGGCAGCAAAAACAAAAGCAGGGTATACTGCATTTAACCAGATGTCTCAGAAAACATTGGAGGAAAAATCACAATGAGAATTATGTTTAGAAAACATTAAATAACTTCACGAAGCAGCGGCACCATCTGAAAAGCAAGCATGGAACGAAAAAAAAAAGATTCCACAGGACGCTGCTGGAATCATGAAGGCAAAATAGTAGCTCAAACTGGACTACTAAATTTGCTATGTCAAGAAGCACACAGTAGAGCTCACTGTGCTAGCTCAAAAGTAACAGCGCTCATTTCACAACACTGGTGGCACCCCCACCTAAAAGACGCAATAAAATATTTTGTGCAATCTTGTGAAATTTGCAAGCTGTTCAATCTCAAAGCAGGACTAGGTAGTTTCCCAGTACCTGATGCCCCTTGGAAACAGATAGTAATTGAGTTTACTGACATGGGAGCAGCGAACAGGACTGAAGGTAAACTATTTCTTCTAGTGTGTGTAGCTCCCTTTTCTAGATGGGTAGAAGCCACACCTACTAAAACCGAAAAAGGAAAAGAAGTCATTAAATGGCTTACAAGAGAAATTATTCCAAGATTTGGGGTACCAGAAGTGATAAGATCAGATAATGGTACTCACTTCTCCAATGAAGAACTAGGAAAAGTGGAAAAATTGTTTGGAATTACATATAAGCTCGGTGCAGTCTCTCACCCAACTTTACAAGGACTAGTGAAAAGAGCAAATAGAACCATCAAAAAAGGTCGAACAGAAGTCTCTGCAGACACACAGTTAACCTGGGCTGAAGCTCTACGTATTGTGTTAGCCTAAGATTTACTCCAAATGCCACCATGAATGTTGTCATGTTGTCCCACATGAGGTCATGACAGGGAGGAAACACCCTGTCCATTTACAACTGCACCAACAGGTTCACCCCTTGTTGTACTACAGTATGGAAACTTGTGTGAATGTGAAACAACTGAATAACACGGTGATGAGTATATCTCAGCAAGGAAGAGGACCAGGAAAGTGAACAAACTTAACTGGTCCTCTCCTATATGGACAGGACGCAGAAGCTACAACACATTGTGTAAAGGTATGGTTGACTGAGAATAGACTGAGTAACTGGATCCACAAGGATCACTGTACTCAGGCTCAAGATCCTACCGAAAGAACATTAACTGAGGTCCGGACTGACTTAGGAACCTCACCTGCTGACAAAGACTAGACCACGGGGACTAAAACTCTATCAGAGACTGAACGGACCACTGACGATGAAACCAAAGGAAAACACCACTGTGGAGACTAGACTGTAGAACCACAGTAGCAGAAACAATAAAGGTTACAATAACTAATTTTCACACCTCTCCTGTGTGAAAGTCAGACATTAAAAGCTCAAGTTACAAAGAACTACAACAGTAATCTGGACACACCCTCTCTTCCCACCACTCCACACCAGGTGACTAAAAGATCTCTGGAAAATGGCAACAACCCACTTCAATTACAATTTATTGAGAAACAAGATACAAGGTACAATCCGATCTGTGCTCAGTCATGACATGTTGGTCGAACGAAAAAGATATGAATGGGATGAATAAAATGTTCTGTGAGAACAGTTTTAATCATGTGTTCTGGTTCATTCGAGAATTTACATGGGAGATGACCCAAGTTGTTTAATCTGGTGCAATCAATCAATGAATCAATCAATCAAACTTTATTTTCATAACACTTTTCATAGAAGAAAATGATAGAAGAAAATAAAACAAAGCAGTGAAACCCAAGGCCACATATAGACACACATACACACACACACACACGCACATCTATACGTACACATACACCCACATACATCCACACATACTGGAAGGAAGAAGTAAAGATTAAGTAAAACATAATAAACTGAGGCAGAGCTGCTCGAAGTAAGGTAAAGCACAGAGCTTTGAACTGCACGATTGAAGGCCTAATTCATGTCAAGAAAAAACAAGAATGATCCTGAACAATTTAGCTAACATTCCAAAACTGCTACCAGGAAAAAGAAAATTTAAAAAAATATTACAAAATAATATCAAGAATCCTGGCCCTTAGGTCAAAGCATGCATGCAAGATAACAGTGATCAATAACCAACCAAAGATCACAAGCACGATGCTGTGGCACTGCTAAGGAAAAATTTAGCAGCACAAGGCCACATGGCTCATCTAAAAAATAAATAAATGAGGAATTGAGACAAATAGAAAAATAGAATAAACCTTTGTCTTTGATTCTAATTTGTATGGAAATATGTTATTGTATCATGTGATGTTATAAGAAACTCTGATGTCACACTGTTGGTACCCCATGAAGTGTTTCTAATTCAAATGGAGCAGAAAAAACTTAATGCTGATCCTGAACTGTCTGTGGATGGCTCAGCATCACGAAACACAGCCACTGGTAAGAATTAAATAGAATTTAGTATAAAGTAACAAGTGAGAATTAAGCAGATCGTGCTGAAATTTTATCAAAAGCACTCTGAGCTGAATTAAGAGGACAGACAATATTTATCCCAAAAAGGTTAATCAGTTACTCATTGAGAAGAAATGGCTGCTTTCTTGATGCTGTGCTGCTCCCAAAATGAACTCTAACCACAAACATTTCTGTCCTGCAGCAGCAACACAGGAGCAGAAACTGCAGTGGAAGAGTTCAGCAGAACTAACATACGGATGAGACTAAGTCTCATCGGGGGGGTGGAGATACAACAATTAATCATAGTTTACTAACACTTCTCAAGATTTTCCCAAAATTCTGTGAGTCTTTGTCTTCCTTTTGTCTTTTGTTCTATGTTGTCTTGTGTTTTGTCTTTGTCTTGCTGTGTTCTCTAAATGGTTTGAAGTTTTTTCCACAGAAAAGGTTGATGGTACTGGATTTCACATTAATGCTGTACAGCAGGTTGGTGAGTCTAAGGTACTGTCCTAAAACATGGTTTCTATCAACTGGCCAGTTGTTTTGTTTTTCATTTCATTTTTCATTTTTCGGTTTATTTATTTGTTTTTGTTTGGGGTTCATATGAAAACTTAATTTGTCGACCAATGAATACTGGGATTGAACCTGTTAAAAGGCAATTCCTGAATATAAAACATTGTGAAAATGACATGTTGTGCTGCTCAGTTCTCTTTCCTGCTAACATTCATCCACTGCTTAAATTAACTGCATCTGCAGCAGAACCTCTAAAGGACTCACAGCCAAGTGACTGACAAGACGTCAGTCTGAAATTCTGGGAGGCACGATCATCATGCCAAGATAATGGTTGAACAACCATACAACCATCAACCACTGTCAACAAAATAATCTGAATTATCTCCTTAATTGTCCCAAAGAAAAAGATTAGTTAGGGAAAACGGGTGGTAAAGACCCCTTTGTGGAAGTGAAGTGCTGGTAACCTCTCCTTCCTAGTTAGCTCAGACTGCTGAACTGAGGTTCAGCCAGAAGGACAACCAAACACCAAGCAGTGACAGGATTGGACCACAAGAGACTGAGCTGCACTACACCACTCTGCACAATGTTATCATAAAATTTTCACTCAAAAGAAATTGTTAGTTTTTACACTACATCTATCATTACTCATCTGTTCTCAACAGGGTCATATCTTCATATTCAAGTCATGTTTAAATGTCTGTATTGTATTGTTTTGTGTTTTGTGATGTTCCTCTTTAGTTTAATGATTTTAAGTAGACCAATTACTAATCATAGGAATTCATACATATGTCCATTGCCATTGGTGTGAATCGGCTGTTCGGAGCGGGACCTTAGGCACTGAAAGGTAATTAAGTGGTCGGTCGCCAAGGGGGAATGGGGCCATAGGAGAATTTTCCCGGATATCAGCCATCGGGTTTTTCGCTCCTATTCGCTGCGAACAGTGGACGATCCTGATGGTAATGTTAATTGCCTTAAGCACTTTTTGAGTTTCAATATTTTATGAATTGTTGTAGCTTAGTTAATTATTGTTATGTGTTGTAATGGTACTTATGGGTGAGCAGGGTCTTGCCACTGCTTAAACCACATATAGTTTTGGGCCAAAATGAACTAAGATTCTACACAGAGATTGGGTTTGGGGCCACATACACACACTAATTTTAAGACATATTGAAACATTTATTAATTTATTCCTTGCATACACGTACAGGTGTGATACTTATAGCTTTTAAGAAATGTGCTCATTGCAGAGTTATGATCAGTTGAGTAATGAAGGTTGAACTATTCTGGGAAAGAGGTTCTGTTCCCAGCATCATGATAAACACTCCTGATACAGAAAGGTTTAGCTAACGCATTACAATTATTTTACACATGCATATGCAATGAAAACTTGCTTGCTGCTGATAATTGCAAAGAAGAACAGCTTACACATAACAGCTCACATAATGAAGTTATATCAAAAGGGGGATAACAAGAATCTCCTGTCTGGTTTTGCTGCACCTCAAGGTAGTTGGCAACTTGCAGTTTGGGGACCTGCTAAGTTGGCTGCCGCTAACACTGACACAATACAGAATATAACATTCCTACCTCATTTAGTTGACATGATTAAATCATGTCAAAAGGGGGAGTTGTTATAATTGGCTTTCTTCTTAGAAATTATAAATTCATTTTCTGTATTTTACTAAATAACCTATGTTCCTAGCTGGTACTTTTCCACTCTGCTCATACTGCACAACAGATGACCTTAAATGGTCCAAGACCTTAGAATGACATAAACAACTGGGTCAGACAAAACATCTCTATAGCCAGATAGGTCTGGTACATTAGACACCTAAAACAGCACTCACACATACACACACATTGTTTATCACATCCAAAGAACACAACAAGGACAGCAGCTGGCCTGATCATGCCACTCAAAACTGGCCAATTATACTCTGACAAGAAATATGACATGTTTCCGGATAACGGGGCTCGGCCTGACGGATTTCCTGCGGGAGCTCTGGCACTCCGAGTCCAGCGCTGCAATATACTCTACTTGTGACCACTAATAAATACTTTTTTAATAAACGATTTCTCCAGCTGGGGGCTGCACGGTGGTGTGGTGGTTAGCACCGTCACCTCCCAGCAAGAGGGTTCCAGGTTCAATCCCTGCCTGGGGCCTTTCTGTGTGGAGTCTCCCCGTGTGCATGTTCTCCCCGTGTATGCGTGGGTTCTCTCCGGTTACTCCGGCTTCCTCCCACCATCCAAAAACATGCATGTCAGGTTAATTGGTGACTCCAAATTGTCCGTAGGAGTGAGTGTGAGCGTGCATGGTTGTTTGTCTTGTTTGTCTCTATGTGGCCCGGCGATGGACTGGCGACCTGTCCAGGGTGTACCCCGCCTTTCGCCCGATGACTGCTGGGATAGGCTCCAGCCCACCCGCTACCCGATTAACGGACTGTCGGTATAGAAAATGGATGGATGGATTTCTCCAGCTTATTCTTGGGCTTCCAATGAAAAAATCGGGTTAACAACACTGTGAGGACCATGTGTGCTGAGTTAATTTCCATGTTGATGTTGTCTAAGTCACCCAGTATGCACAGTGTGGGGCATGCAGGAATGCTACACTTTAGCCATGTTGAAAGGTCCGTACAGACTTCAAACCAGAACTTCTGGACAGGCGCACAAAACCACAAAGCGTGTGCATAATCATCAGGTGTGTTATCTGTGCAATGTGAGCAGATGTTTGAGTGTGTTAGACCCATCCTGAACATCCTTTGTCCTTTATAGTGTGTTCTATGAAGAATTTTGTATTGTATGAGCTGTAAATTAGGATTTCGAGTCATTCTAAAGGTGTTCAAACATGTTTGTGGCCAGAAGCTATGACTAGAACTAATAGATAATTCTGCCTCCCATTTTGAGGATTGTAGAGACATTGTGTCATCTATCTTAGACAATAATTTATATATTTTTGATAGTAGTTTTGGGGTGCAGATGCTTAGAAATTCTGCTACCCTAATCGGGAGTTGTAAGTCTGGTTGGTGGAGGATATATTTCTTTGTTATTATAGACTTAAGTTGTTGATATTCTAGGAATTTATTGCTGCCTATCTCATGTTGTGATATGAGCTCATCAAATGAAATAAAATTTCCATTTTGGATTATATGTTCCAGATGTTTGATTCCTTTGATCTTCCACAGAATAAAGTTTGGCATTTTTTTGTTTTGCAGGATGTCAGGATTGTTCCAGATGGGTGTAAGCTTACACGGGACAAGTGAAGACTTTGTTATTTTAAGAAATTCCCACCAAGCTGTCAGAGAGGTGCTGATGTTAATGCTTTTAAAACATTTGTGATTTTTTACGTTTTGACTAATAAGTGGCAGGTCAGAGATTTCCAGATTATCCCACAATGCTTGTTCTATATATATCAATGGTGCATCTATTGGGCTAGGTGCAAACTATGTTTTATATATACTGTAACCTATTGGCTAAGGAATAGTGCTGAAAATGAGGTAAATCTAATCCACCACTTTCCTTGGTTTTCTGTAGCGTTTTTAAACTAATACGTGGTGGTTTGTTTTTCCACAGAAATTTGGAGATGCATGAATCTAGTGACTTAAACCAAGTAGCAGATGGTTTTATGGGGATCATTGAGAACAAATAGTTAACTTTTGATAGTATCATCATTTTAATGGTTGTAACTCTCCCCATAAGTGATATAGGTAAGGACTTCCAACGAGAGAGATCGTCCTCTACTGTCTTTAATAATTGCACATAATTTAGCTTTGTTATAGGTATATTCTGGACCCTACAGTTAATGGGCAGAACTGTGGTCTTAGACCAATTGATAGAGTAGTCAGAAAGTGTTGAGAATTTATTTATGAGTGTGATCGTGTGAGTGAGAGACGTCTGTGAGTTCTGGAGGAAAAGTAATACATCATCAGCATAAAGACTTATTTTATGCTCAATATTTTTGGGGTTGGATGCCTTTAATATTTCTATCTTGTCTGATAGCAGCTGCTAAAGGTTCGATGAAAATAGCAAAAAGTGAGGGAGAAAGTGGGCAACCCTGTCTTGTACCTCTCTGCAGACTGAAGCTTGGAGAAGTTTGATCATTAGTCCTGACACTTGCATTTGGGGAGCTATATAATATCCTTATCCAGTTGATGAAGTGTGACCCAAACCCGAATTTGTTTAATGCTGCAAATAAAAATGTCCAGTTCACTCGATCAAATACTTTTTCTGCATCTAGAGAGACTATTGTGGTTTCCAGGTTGTTGACGGTAGAATAGTCTATGATCTATGAAACTGATCTATGTTACTGTCTGATGGATCATTTTGTGATGAATATAAGGTTTTATAGAAGTCCCTAAAAGCATTGTTGATTTCATGGGTGACATTTCCTTTTCAGTCTTGGTGGAATGAACTCTTCAAATCAGCTTTTCATTCAGTTGGGGTGGAGCGCTTAGCTTCGCCGTCCACCCTTTTGTACACATGTGGATAAAAATTTGTGATTGTTCCGCCATCATCTTGGCATGATGGGAATTCCAGAATTCCAGAAACCTGGTCAGTTACCTGACTTTGAGTCCTGTAGTGGTTCTGCTGCTGATGCAGTTCATCAAACTGTGGACAAATGTTAGCAGGAAGAAGCAACATATCATCTTTACAATGCTCTACATTCAGGAATTGTCTTTTAATAGGTCCAATTCCCATGTTCATTGGTCTTTCATATGAACGCAAAAATAATCATCAAAGAAATCATTGAGAATTCACTCGGGGTCATTCAAAGTACTTTAAATGTTATCTGTATCATCGTCTCCATCATCCATGTGTCGCTCGTTGTCATCATCTCCCTCTACCTGTTGATACATTATGCGGGTACGGATGGTTTCAATCAGTCTTTGGGACAGTCCTCTCAAGCATTTGATACAACATCAAGCACAGGTGGCTACTATGGCTGTGACAACAGACAGAGACCAAACCACTTCTCCATCATGTCAGTGTAGGGATCGTTGATTTTCTATCAGCTCTGCAGAGAGTGATGCGAGTCCCTCTTTGTGATTCTGCCATCTGCGGAAGTATTGTTAGGAATAAAGGAACAGGATAAATTTCCAAACATTTTAATTGTTCAGCAATGCCTTGTAGATGTAATTTATCCAATAAACATTTTTTTTTATTGTTGCCCACCAGAAAAGAAAAGATTCAAAGTCTGTAGTTACTTGATTTCTAGCTTTAAATTCATCTGGGACTCAGAATTCCAATGCTATCCAGGTACACTCTGTTGTCAAATGAACCTCCAGACACAGTTAAATGCTTGAGACATTGCAGCTTCTCACCCAAGGCCTTAAAGTCCCCCTCAGGGAACAGACGGAAAGGCATCAGTAGTTGGGCTATTGTGCAGCTGCCAGTTAGGCAGAAGGACGGACCTCAGTTTCATATCCCCACACAGCCACCAGAGGTCTGCTCTCATGGAAGTTTGGTTCCGAAACCAAGATGCTGAGTAGTTACCTGCGTCCTGAGTGACAATAGATGGATTCTTGACAATTATGTGACATGAGTGTACCCACATTCTTACCTGTACTCCTGTGGATGAAACATATATAAATTACCCGTATAAGCCAACGCTGAGGGCAGTTGTCTCTTTTCTTAACTGCTGGGAACAACAAAGAGAGAGTTTTACATTGCTCTGTGTTAGGTACAAAAGATTCATTATGCAATTGTAATGCAATTGTAATGCTTCATTTCTAAATTTATATTCTGGCTTTAGCTCATTCAATAGAATTAGATTGGATATTTTGTCAATCTGTATACATTCTAACAAAATTCCAACTGATACACAGGCGATTCTTCAGAAATCTTGTATTAACATACATTTCACATATGTACTTTTCAGAATACACATGGGCTTTTTGGTTGTCTTTACATAAAATAATTGAGCATAAGTCAATGTCAGCCACCCCATCTATTCCTGCAACAAAAAAATAGGTTGACAAGTTGTCTGTTGGACCTGAGGGACCTCCTATCTCTGTGGTCAGTCTGTGTCCGTGTGATTCATTGTAGTGCATTATCTTTTAGTTTTTTATTAATCTGTGCTTAATCCCATAGAATTAGGAATACGATAGTAAGAATAATGATTAACAATACACAACTGGTTCCTTTTAACCTACAAATCCTGGTAATTTAAATGGATGCCACGGCTGCTGTCTGTCTATCCCTGTCTTATTTTAGCCACACCCTATGTTCTCGTTTTAGCCGTTGTTTTCTTCACTGAGGTTGAGACGAACCCCCTCCTGTTGAGAGAATTCCCCTTTGTAGTCAGACTTATGCCTCAGAGAACGGTGGTGGGTAACTAATCTTTCCCTACTTCTGCAGGTCGTGGCCTTACTAGTTTACAGTGTGATAAGTGCATCCAGGATATATTAGTTTAGCTGCTGTGGTTTCTGTAAGCAGTACCTGATATGGACCTTCCCACCTTGGGCTGGAGCAGTTTCTTTATCACTTTGATGAGGATCCAGTCTCCAGGTTTTAGAGATTCCTCCAAAGGGTCACCTGGAACAGACACTAGACAGAAGAGATCTCTCTACTTGTTAACATTTTAACCATGTATCCTGCTAAGGTTTCTTCTCTTTCTTCATCATGTCCGGTGAATAGTTTTAACTGTGGTTGTAAAAATGGTCATACATTATACATTATCTCAAATGGAGTTAATCCTGTGCTAGTTAGAGTAATATGCATGTTTAGGACTACTAGTGGTAAACAGTAAACCCAATTCTTCCCAGTCTCTTCAGTCTTGACCTAATTATTCAATTGTGTCTTTCCAGCAAACCTGCTGATTGTGGATGATATGCACAGTGGTTTCTGAGATCCTTTTTTGCTTTTAAGTTCTTCGCCATCAGGAAGATAATATTGTTTACAAAGTGCGTCCCTGTTATCACTGTAGATTTTTTCAGGAATTCCAAATCTAGGTAATATTTAATTCACCAGTGTTGAGGGTACATCTGCCTGTGCATTTGGAAATACTTCACTTCATTTGGTAAAACATCACTAATCACCAGGGAGACCCCTTTATTTAATTCAATGAAATCCATACAAACGTGTTGAAAAGGGTCCTCCGGCCTCGGGAACTGTCCTCGTCCCGGTCCTAGGCCATATGTATGGATCATATTTGCACATATTTGACATGTTAGACAAAAATTCTTTATTATCATATTATGATATTATGATTTTATTATAAATAAAACCATACACTGCAAAAACCTTGTTCATTATTGCTACCAGCCCTCCTGTAGAGACATGCCGTGCTCCATGGCTCGATACTGAAGCATATTTAAACAAACTCTTTGGCAGTATAAGTTCTACATTTCATAGTAAATGGCACCTTTATTCTTCCAGATCTGTCCTTGTAAGTGTACATTTGGTTTTGCATCCATGGTCCAATTTAATGGACTAGTATATGCATCCAGTTTCTCAGAATACTCTATTCCTGGATCCACCTCCTCCCAATCTGAGGCTTCTTCACATGCAGTCACAAACACACCTAAACGCCTCCAGTGGTCATCTGTGGGTTTGGAGAGTGACATATGGGGTGCATTCCATGATCTTAAAAACTTTCTCATGCTGTGGGAGAGTAAGCAGCTGACTGCACAACAACCCTCTTTATTCCAGTATAAGTGTTTTAACTTCAGCATGTTTTAACTTTCTCATTTGTTTAAAAAATTAAATATGTCCTCCCCTTGAGTATATTTGTAATACACAGTACAGTGTACTTCATGTGGTGACCTGAGGGTGAGCTTTCCTGAGACGTGTTCTTTTGCCTTCTTAAGGAGAGGAAGCGTGATAGCGCTGGGGCCTGTAGACACAAGATCCAAACTATACCAGTATGAAGGTGGTCTCATGCTGAATCATTGTTTGAGCGGACTTCATTCGAACTACAGTTAACCCTTTTTCTTCTGGAACTATTCTTAGCTTCAATAAATGGAGTAAATCCCTTCCCAGTAAGTTACAGGGACACAGAGTGGACAAGACAACTTACTCCACTCTGTGTATCTGTTACTGTCAAGAGTTTTGATAAACGCTCAGGATGGCTCTTACCATTTGTTGATTTGACCCAAATAATTTCTTTGGATTCCTCAACTCCCGGAATGTCATCAGGATGGATTACAGTTCGTTTTGCACCTGTGTCGCATAGAAAAGTTACCTCCGTCCCGGAAACATTCAATCTAATCTCAGGTTTGATGTCATACTATAAGATAAGTTCAATTCCCTCTAAGTTTAACACTTTTTCTGGCTTTTCTGCTTCTATCCTGGTTACAGCTCCTGTTTTTTTCTTATCTAGTCATAACTGACTCCCAAAATCTTCCTCTATCTTATTCTTGCTCCTGCAGTCGCCCAATGCCCCCTCCTTGCACACAGCCGACATGTATCTCCTCCTGCTCTGTCTCTCCTTCTCTGTCACTGCTCCTGTTGTGATCTGTGTTTTTGCTTTCCCTCATCACCTAAATAGTTGCTTCTCTCCCTTCCAACAAAAAGTTTAGTCCTTTCTTCCTTTTCTTTTTGTTGTTAGAGTGCTCCTCTGCTTTCCCTCTTTATTCCATTGCTGTGCAAACACATTAAGATGACTGTTTATTGTCATGTTACAAGTCAGACAAAATTACTCTCTGCATTTGACCCATCTAGTTTGGCACCTGTTGAACACACATGCACAACCTTTCTGTTTAATTTAATTAATATTCATCTGCAGGCTTAGAAACTGCTTATAGTATTAATATATTACTCCATATATTACGCTGATTTATTGCAGCTGTCTATAAATTTCTCTTTAAGAAAACTATTGTTTGATATCTGACTCACATAGCATATTTCATTGCTGTGTTGGTTTTTTAAAAATATATATTTTATATATAAAATATATATAAATATATTATATATATATATGTATATATATACTAATACTCTTTTGGTTCCCATTCTGTGAGATAAATGCTTTAATCTCTGATGAATATGATGTCAGTTCCTAAGCTCATAAATTCACAAGTTTTAGGGAAGTTAGTCAATCAGAAGTAATGAAGCATTACTTAACCATAGCATTACTTAACATTAATATGTTAAATTCTCTATTTCCGGCTTATGTTTCTGATACACTTATGATTTTTTTTCAGAAGAGCTAATCTCAAATTTAGAAAATGTTTCAGTTTGGCTTGAAAATCATCTGCACCTGAAAGGTCTGACTGTCTGGTCTCAGACCTGCTTCAGGTGGAAAGTATTTCATTTTTAATGCCTTGAACTTTGTCATTAAAGAATATTCCAACTTCATTACCCTTATATGTAGAAATGAGTTCTAAATGCAACCTGGAGGGTTTGTTAATCTGTTTACTGTAGCAAGCAAGACATGAGAGTTGTTACTGCAGTTTTTTTTTTTTTTTATGATTTCAGAAAAATAACTCTCTCTTCATCTATGCAAAGTCACACGCTGAGTTAGACCAAACATTTCAAGGAAAGTAGTGAGTTGTTTAGCTTGCTTATTATGGGCTACATCCATGTGCACCTTCAAGTCCCCTGTTATGACTAAACAGTCAACAGCAGTGCACACAATTTAAAGAAATTCAGTAAAATCATCAATAAAATCATTCTGCGGTGAGACAAAGTATTTAAGATAATTTTATCTCCATTTTTAAATGATACATGCTTGAATTAAGGACAAAAATAAATGTTTTATCTTGTGAGTGGGTATATTGGCCCTGAATATGGCACAAAGACCCTCCCCACTCTCGTCTTGTCTTGTTGTTTCACCTCTCAGTTAAATACATAAAATCAAGACTATGAGAGGAAAGTATCAAAAGCATTGTTAGACAGGAAAAAGTCAGAAAGCTGTTGGTATACAACTTTTCCTAGGACTTTGCCTAAGAATGGCAGGTTTGATATGGAAATGATAAAAATCTCAGCTTGTAAAACATCTTTTGCTCAGACAGTTTTTCCTGTGAAATGAGTAAAGATTTGAAATGATCTGTTTGTTTGTCTGAGATCTTCTGAACTTTAACTCTTTAAGAGAGCTGCTAAATCTTAATACACAAACTTGTACAAATGTCTAGCTCTAATCCTTGTTGTTCTTTTTTTGTTGTGCTTTTTTAAACTAGATTTACTTTGTACATTACTTTTGTATTCCCCTTCTCTAGGATTGGGCAATTTTACCATGTTCAATTCTCCCTCAATCCCAAATTTATTTTCTCATCTCTCTAAGTATTCAATATTATCAGGTTTTTTCTGAAACTCCCGGTTAGCTTTAAAACAGATATTTCCCATACTGTCCTCTTGCAGCTAATCAATTTTTGGTGGAGTTATTGTGAGTACTATTGAATGAAACACTACTTCTGTCGCTATGTCACGAGCAACAACCAGATTCCAATGTTCACTTCAACTCAATTAGTCAGTAACACATTTTTCTGTCGTCACCAGCAGCAACATCACACACCAGCAGCTGTTTCACTCTTATACATACATAGCAAATAAAACAACACTGCAGCAAAGAAGGAAAAAAAACAATTTAACAAACAAACAATTCAACAACCAGCCCCTTTAACAAACAAAAAAATTTATTTCACAAACAAACGATTCAACAATCAGGCCATTTAACAAACAAATGATCAGACGTATAACACTAACAAAAACTAACATGGATTTAAAACTTGCGATCTTTCATCGCAAACTCTCTTAAGAAAGATTCTGTTTCTAACACGCGGCGCGGAGTTATTTATTGCTGTAGTCTTCTCACACAGATTATGGACTAACCTTTTCTGACTGCATTTTTGTTGTCCTTGGTTAATCCCACCACTACACATGTTTACCAGTTAAAAGGCTAACCTTTTCTGACCGTTTCATTTGTGGGTTATCCAATACAACATACAGTTACCAGTTAAAAGGATGACCTTTTCTGACTGCTTCTTTTATGGGTTAATCCAACACAACCTACACACGGTTACCAGTTAAAAGGCTTACTTTTTCTGACTGCTTCATTTGTGAGTGATCCAACATAACTTTTACACAGTTACCAGTTAAAAGGCTTCTTTACTAGGTTGCATTCGAAATAGTATATTCTTAGGAAAATAGCAACGACTCAATCTATTTAAAGGCCTCTAGTTTTCCATCAATTGCTAGTTAATTAATCAAAAATTTCCCTAATAATCACACTATTTCCAACCAACAATAGTAATACAAAGGGTTCCTTACCATAAATCCACTGGTAAGTTAAACAACGAAGAATCCAGCGAGTCTGTCCACTGATTCAAAAATAGATCCTGTCACCTTTCCTCCAGCCAGTGGCAGCCGGCCTCTATCAGAAACTGTGCTGAGAGGACTTCAGTTAGGAATCCTGGACTCCCCCGTGCACGGTTTCTGGAAGGTGGAAAGGACTTAGAATCCGGCTCGAAGGACCATTATGTTAGAAAAATTCTCTTAAAATTAGGCTCAGAGTCGCTGGATACGATAAACACAAAACATTTATTTCTTGCAAGATAGAGACAAGTCCGCACAAATCCACACAACCTGTCGGGAAGATCGCTCAGAGTTGTCTCCCGACAAAATGGTGCTCCAGCTATTTATGTTGTTTATGCTTGCTGATCACACAATGTTATGAGAAAAGGCCCTTTTCTCACCATTCATTATTATGGGAAGGAACATTCAATGTTATGGGAAAAGGTGCTTCTCTCCCCATTCCTTGTTATGGGAAGGAACATAAAAGGTGCTTCTCACCAGTTAATATTATGGGAAAGACTAGTACCAGAGTCAAAACGCTTTTGCTTGAATCATAGAAGAGGAAAGATGGAGGGACTCTTCTAAGCTGGTTTCAAGTATAAACTTCTTTATATTACCTTCTATGAGAAAGAACCACACTTGTTCTTCTGGAATCCGAAATTTGTTTTCTTTTAAGGAGATATTGCCATAAAATGAATTGCTTCACTCAAACCAAGTTAAAACTGCTTTGTCCTTCATATTTGTCCATGCTTAAGCTCGTTTCAAACATAAACTTATTTTTATAACCTTGTATGAGAAAGAACCACACTTATGTTTGAGCAATACACTCCTTATGAGGAGTTATGCACGATTTAGGATTTTGCTGTAAAATCAATTCCTTCACTTAAACCAAGTTAAAACTGCTTTGTCCTTCTCATTTATCCACGTCTACGCTGGTTTCAAGTATAAACTTCTTTATATTACCTTCTATGAGAAATAACCACACTTGTTCTTCTGGAATCCGAAATTCCCTTTATTTTAAGGAGATAGTCAAGATTTCAGATATTGCCATAAAATGAATTGCTTCACTCAAACCAAGTTAAAACTGCTTTGTCCTTCATATTTGTCAATGTTTAAGCTGGTTTCAAACATAAACTTCTTTTTATAACCTTGTATGAGAAAGAACCACACTTATGTTTGAGCAATACACTCCTTATGAGGAGTTATGCACGATTCAGGATTTTGCTGTAAAATTAATTCCTTCACTTAAACCAAGTTAAAACTGCTTTGTCCTTCTTATTTATCCATGTCTAAGCTGGTTTCAAGTATAAACTTCGTTTTATAACCTTCTATGAGAAATAACCACACTTATGTTTTGAGCAATACACTCCTTATGAGGAGTTATGCACGATTCAGGATTTTGCTGTAAAATGAATTCCTTCACTTTTTTTTCCCTTGTTCTGTTCAGCATTATGGCAGCAGAATTGTGAATACCTTTTATGCCAAACAGATTTCCTTTGCCAAGGGAAGTTTTACAAATGTAAAGCTCCCCTTGATGCCCATTTATTTATTTCTGTTTACAATATATAACATGTGATAGAACTGAATCGGAACGGGGGACAAGGAAAGAAGAAGAGGAAAGAAGAGGAAACAGAACAAAAATAGAAACAAAAACCAGACAACCAGCTGCTACACCTGTAAAAAAACAAAACAGACAATAACCCATGGTCTCTGTTGCGAATCCAGCCTTAGCGCCACCAGGAACACCTGAAAGCAGACAAGCAGAGAACAAACAAACACACAAACAAACAAAAACAAGCACAAGTAGTGGCAATCGCATACAACACAACTGTGGATATAGATGACCTGAGGCGACATGGTAATACATCAACTGCTACTGGACTAATGAAAGTGTGTTGTGTGTGTGTGTGAGAACATGCAACACCCATGGCACAGGACCTACATGATAACCGTGCTTAGTTATGAGTGTATAAGTGTACACGGCCACAATCCACAGCCCCCCCCAAGCAATCAGAAGCAGGCAGAGAGGGCCACAAGACCCAGGCCACCAGCAGCCCCCACGGAGCACAGAACCCAGGATGCCCACCGCAGGGACAACCACGCATACACCCAGTAGACAGCAGAGGAAGCCCCCGGACAGAGCCCCCATAAGCATAGGGCAGAGGCCCCCCGGGAGCAAGGGGCAACAGCCCACCGACCCCACCAGGCCCCAGCCGCCCAGACATGGGCCGTGCACCGGACCCGGGCCCCAGGAGCTCGAGCGCCCCAATACCCCCCGTTAGAGGCCCCACCCAATACCCGGGAGGGCCAAGCGCCCCAGACAGCCACACAGTGGGTCAGCGCCTGCCCAAGTGCCCCTGGCCAAGTGCCCTGGGAGTCAAGACGTGCCCACAGGTGGGTGAAGTCGAGAGCAGTGGGGAGAGGCAATGCCGCCCCCCCATTGGGAGAAGCACAGGCAGGCCAGGCGACAGCAAGTCCCAGACACATGCCCAATCATCACCACACACACTTTCACGTCCCATACATCCACACATCCACACGTCCTCCCTCCCTTGACTCTGCTGGGGTGTAGCGCAGCAGGCACACCAGGGGGCCAGCAGCCCCCCAGCCACCACAGACCCTGAACCAGTAGAATAATTAATTCCTCCTGGCCACTCCTGCCCGAGCTGCAACCAGGAAGCAGGGGTGTGACCAACCTTGTAGAACTGGTAGCGCGGCCCTCTGGGCAGCCTACATACCCAAAGAGCCCCGCCCACCAGATGCCACTCGGTGCAACCACCCCGCAAGACCTAATGTGTGTGAGTGTGTTTGATAAGTAGTGATGTCTAAGGTGTAATTAAAACAGGGGCGGGGAACTGCAGAGTGCAGCCAAGGGGACCACCTACGTGACCCCATCCACTACACCCCACAGAACACACACGCCCCCAAAACCCTTCATGTGTGAGTGTGTGCTGTGTACAGGAGCCAAAAGGGAGAGTGGTATGGGGATATATACCGGGGCAGCTACTCTCCCCCGGAGAGGACAGCCAGGGACTGGCTGCAATAGGCACCCCCGCTACCTGGGACCCAACACAGGCCAGGCTCGGGGCCTGCAGCAACCATATTCCGGGAGCTACTGTACTCCCAGAAGGTACCCACCCCGCCCCACCCCACTCAACCCAACCCCACCCCACCCCGGAGGACCTCTACAAACAAACAAACAAACAACAACAAATAAACCACCCGGTCACACCAGACGCAGCAGCCTGGGCCTGAGACCCACCATCACCCAGGCCCCCCCCCAACAGGGGATAAGCACCCCCCCCACCGCACGCCCCAACACCCTTAAGATAACAACCACCTGCGGACACCCTGGAGGTCCCAGAGCAAAAAGCCTTGCACCAGGACCTGCACCAACCCACCCATACTGTGGCATGTCCAGGGCAACCTAACCCCCCGGGCGCAAGGCAGCGCCCAGCCACCAGGGCCCAGACCCAGCACCACCACTCACGCCAGAGCGGCCCGGCCACCCGGTACAGAGCCAGCAGCCACCACCCCAAGGCACCTAAGGGACCCCGCCCCACACCGCAAGACATCCCCACCCGCAAGCCCCCAAAACTGACCTCCAAGCCCGACACACATATTAATATAGTGTTCAGTTGTACTACTCTGGTTGCTGTGGCTGTTTTTAAATGTGCCATGAAAACAAACCTTGACTTGACTTGTTTTGACTCAGACTTACTGCAGCTGTCTTTAAATTTCTTTTAGAGTTTTCTTCTTCAAGAAACTCATTGGTGATATCTGACTCTCGTTGTGCCTTTTATTGCCGTGTTTTTGTTAATTTCCTAATAATCTAACTCACTTTAAACCTTTATATAAAGCACGTTGCTGCTCTGTTAAGATAACAGATCCATTGATTCATAGATCTGCTGCAGTTAAATAGTTAAATGGTTTAATGAGATCAATTATAAATACTGATGATAAATATTAACTCAGAATTGGTGAAAATAAGCAGAGGAGAAGTATTTAGATCAGCTAAATTTTAAGTCATGTTACTGTGATCTCTAACACAATAAAGGCTAACCTTTAATGCTTTAAGATGGTAAGAAACTGTCTGACACCTATCTGCCTTGCTGTTAAATCCCGATATTTTCTAATATGTCATATGGTCTGACTGTCCGGTCTCAGACCTGCTTCAGGTGGAAATCATAAAGTCTCAATTTGTAGAACATCTTTTGTTCAGGCAGTTTTTCAATTAAAGGATCAGAGATTTAAATGCTATGTTTGTTTGTCTGACTTTTTAAGAGAGTTGTTAAATCTTAATTCAACAACAAACTGGTTCTAATGTTTAGTTTTAAACAGTCTGTTCTTCCTGGATTTATTTTGGACATTGTATTGCTTCTTATCTCTTCACTGTAATACTTGCATTGAAAAGCGGTTTTCAGATTGTCCATTCAATGTGGTATTCCTCCCATTCAAATTTATTTAAAAATAAATTAATTATTGAAGTGATGATAAATGCTCTAGTAAAAACTTCCATTATCATTGTAAATTTTTTGACTAAATAACTATATGTAACTCTGGTACTCTTTAAGTACAGGCCCATGATCAATCAGAATCTGTCCTCACTCTCAGGGCTGAATGGGGGAAGAAGGAAGCAGGGTTGGGATGAGATAATCTTAGTGTGAGAGCATTTATGACAAAGCTATCTAAACTTTCTTTTCCAATTACACATGTCCACATGTACAGCCTAAGCTGTTTATGCTGAATCTGTATAAATGGTCAGTTTTTTAGTTTGCTAAATGGCATGCTTCTGTTATTGAGTGTGATGTTAGGAAGATGTGTCTTATCTGCTAGTGTAGTAGGATGTGTCCCTGGAAAAGATGACGTTGTGTCTGGCATGTGCTGTGGTAGAGGTGCAGAGGACTGCGTCTGAATAGAGAATTTAACTTCTCCAAAAAAAATACTGACAGTCTGCAAGAAATGTTAAATCTTTTTCTGCCCTTGCTCTCTGCAATAAACCTACCTCCTTTAGCTTTGCTGTTGCTTGATTCCTACTGCCTGTTGCTTGTTTTGAAAACATAGAGAAATCACTCAGTTGCGGTGGCGCACTTTCAAACCCTCCAAACATTCCTTTCCCTTGTATTTCTCTCATCCAATTTACAAATCTATCTGTCTCTCTTTTTTCGTCTTCTCTTGGAACTTTTTTCTGCCATCTCGTCAACGTGTCAAATAATACCGACCCCAATGAGCCGGGTTTACATGTTTTCCACTTATCAACAAAGGTTTGTGACATATTCAGGTATTTCACGTGTTAATCAGAATGGGTGAATGGTGCAATGCCCGAGTGTTGGACCCGACCAAGAAGCTTCTACACAGAATCTTTTACTCTGTGCGCTTGATCGCTGGGGGTTCTCCCAGTCTCTTCACTCGTTTTACCCCTTTTATTCGTTTTCACTCGTTTTAATTCACAAAACGAGTGAAATTCCCCTTTATTTTCTAGTCCAATGCCCCCTTTTACAGAACTACTTGAGATCTGTGTCAGTGTAGGAATTCTCCAGCAGTCTCTATTGCTAGATACACTTCCACTAACACAGTAAAATATCAACCAAGTAGCAAACCACCCCACATTTTCATGAAAAATAACCAACTTAGCCCTGTGTCCTTATGCAGAGATAAACACTTAGTGTATCGCCTGTTCACAACAACTGCAGAACCACCGCCGCTTGTGGAAGAGAAAAAAAAAAAAAAAAAACCCAGACACACCGCCGATTGTGGATTTTACAGTCCAAGCACCAAATGCGTAGTAATAACAGACACACCGCCGATTGCGGATTTTACAGTCCAAGTGCCAATTGCACAGAGATTACTTACGCCGCCTATTGTGAAGTAATACAGACCCACCGCCGATTGCAGATAAAGGTCTAAGCGCCCTTGTGCACAGAAATTACTCACGTCGCCTGTTGTGCAGTAATGCAGACCCACCGCCGATTGCGGATTTTACGGTCCAAGTGCCAATTGCACAGACATTACTCACGCCGCCAATTGCGGACTAACAGACCCCCGCCCATTGGCATCTACTTCCTATTCAGTTTAGAAGACAGGATGAATTTTATGTCTTTTATTTGGCCAAATTGTACTAAACTAGGACACATATGACTCTCCCTATGTGAGACTATGTGTTTATACTTTACATGTGACCACCTAGTAAACCTGTAGACACAAATTTTGTGCTTTTAATTTAGTGATCGGAGGACATCCTAATTCAGACAATTTAGTTTAGAATGACCAATGTGCAGAAATTTCACATATCCTGATACAAGAGGTTTTCTGCTCACCTTGTGTTTTAGGCGCCTTGAATTGTCTGAAGAAGGGTCCCCTCCAACCAGCTCCGGAAGTCCTCGATCAGACACGATCTCAGAGTCAGCCAATCCGGGTCACGGCACCAATTGTTAGCCCGATTTTTTCATTGCAAGCCCAAGAATAAGCTGGAGAAATGGTTTATTAAAACAGTATTTATTAGTGGTCACAAGTAGAGTATATTGCAGCGCTGGACTCGGAGTGCCAGAGATCCCGCAGGAAATCCGTCAGGCCAAGCCCCGTTATCCGGGAACATGTCATATTTCTATTCAGCTTTATCTCACAGAAGTTGTATTCACACTTGTCAGAGTATAACTGGCCAGTTTTGATGGCATGATCAGGCCAGCTGCTGTCCTTGTTGTGTTCTTTGGATGTGATAAACAATGTGTGTGTATGTGTGAGTGCTGTTTTAGGTGTCTAATGTACCAGACCTATCTGCCCTTATAGAGATGTTTTGTCTGACCCAGTTGTTTATGTCATTCTAAGGTCTTGGACCATTTAAGGTCATCTGTTGTGCAGTATGAGCAGAGTGCAAAAGTACCAGCTAGGAACATAGGTTATTTAGTAAAATACAGAATATGAATTTATAATGTCTAAGAACAAAGCCAATTATAACAGTGTTATGTATCGCAAAGAAAACTATTCTCATGAACTGGAAAGCGAAGAACAATCTGTGTAATAACGAGTTTAGAAATGTTCTTTTAGATTATATTAGCATGGAAACAATGTGTGCCTCCTCAAAACATCAATTGGCTGAATTTCATTCTCTCTGGTCCCCACTGATTAGGTTTATCACATAGTGGTAGTGGGTTGCTGTCCCGTCGCTCTGGGCGGTTGGGTGTGTGCTGGGGGGGGGCTGTGTGGCTTCGGGCGTCTGGTGGTCTCTCGGGTCGTGAGGACGGGGTTGGTCATTGCTGGAGGGCACTGTGTGTCGGGCTTGGAGGGCAGTTTTGGGGGCTTGCGGGTGGGGCTGTCTTGCGGTGTGGGGCAGGGTACCTTAGGGGCCTTGGGGTGGTGACTGCTGGCTCTGTACCGGGTGTCCGGGCCGCTCTGGCGTGGGTGGTGGTGCTGGGCCTGGGCCCTGGTGGCTGGGCGCTGCCTTGCGCCTGGGGGGTTAGGTTGCCCTGGACATGCCACAGTATGGGTGGGTTGGTGCAGGTCCTGGTGCCAGGCTTGTTGCTCTGGGACCTCCAGGGTTGTTATCTTTTGGGTGTTGGGGCGTGCGGTGTGGGGGGGGTGCTTTTCCCCTTTTGGGGGGGGGGGGGGGGGGGGGGGGGGGGGTGATGGTGGGTCTCAGGCCCGGGCTGCTGCGGCTGGTGTGACCGGGTGGTTTGTTTGTTGTTGTTTGTTTGTTTGTTTGTAGTCCTCCGGGGTGGGGTGGGGTGGGGTTGGGTTGAGTGGGGTGGGGCAGGATGGGTACCTTCTGGGGGTACAGTAGCTCCCGGAATATGGTCGCTGCAGGCCCCGAGCCTGGTGGACATCAGGCCCTCCTGCCCTGTGTTGGGTCCCAGGTAGCAGGGGTGCCTATTGCAGCCAGTCCCTGGCTGCCTTTTCCGGGGAGAGTAGCTGCCCCGGTGTATATCCCCATACCCCTCTCCCTTTTGGCTCCTCTACACAGCACACACTCACACATGAAGGGTTTTGGGGGCGTGTGTGTTCTGTGGGTTGTAGTGGATGGGGCCACGTAGGTCCCCTTGGCTGCACTCTTCAGTTCCCGCCCCTGTTTTAATTACACCTTAGACATCATTACTTATCAAACACACACACACACACAGTAGGTCTTGGCGGGTGGTTGCAGTGAATGGCATCTGGTGGGCGGGGCTCTTTGGGTATGTAGGCTGCCCAGAGGGCCGCGCTCCCAGTTCTACAAGGTTGGCTGCCCCTCAATTTTAATCGCTCACTATTAGAAAATATTGAAGAGCCAGAAGGGTGAGGGGAGGGGTCTTCTCACACCCCTGCTTCCTTGTTGCTGCTCGGGCAGGAGTGGCCAGGAGGAATTCATTATTCTGCTGGTTCAGGTTCTGTGGTGGCTGGGGGGCTGCTGGCCCCCTGGTTTGCCCGCTGCGCTACACCCCAGCGGAGTCAAGGGAGGGAGGACGTGTGGATGTATGGGACGTGAAAGTGTGTGTGGTGATGATTGGGCCTGGGTCTGGGACTTGCTGTCGCCTGGCCTGCCTGTGCTTCTCTCAATGGGGGGGCGGCGTTGCCTCTCCCCACTGCTCGCGACCTCACCCACCTGTGGGCACGTCTTGACTCCCAGGGCACTTGGCCTGGGGCGCTGGGGCAGGCGCTGACCCACTGTGTGGCTGTCTGGGGCGCTTGGCCCTCCCGGGTATTGGGTGTGGCCTCTAACGGGGGGTTTTGGGGCGCTCGGGCTCCTGGGGCCTCTCTGCACGGCCCATGTCTGGGCGGCTGGGGCCTGGTGGGGTCGGTGGGCTATTGCCACTGGCTCCCGGGGGGCCTCTGCCCTATGCTTATGGGGGCTCTGTCCGGGGGCTTCCTCTGCTGTCTACTGGGTGTATGCGTGGTTTTTTCTGTGGTGGGCATCCTGGGTTCTGTGCTCCATGGGGGCTGCTGGTGGCCTGGGTCTTGTGGCCCTCTCTGCCTGCTTCTGATTGCTTGGGGGGGCTGTGGATTGTGGCCGTGTACACTTATACACTCATAACTAAGCACGGTTATCATGTAGGTCCTGTGCCATGGGTGTTGCATGTTCTCACACACACACACAACACACTTTCATTAGTCCAGTAGCAGTTGATGTATTACCATGTCGCCTCAGGTCATCTATATCCACAGTTGAGTTGTATACGATTGCCACTACTTGTGCTTGTTTTTGTTTGTTTGTGTGTTTGTTTGTTTTTTTTCTCTGCTTGTCTGCTTTCAGGTGCTCCTGGTGGCGCTAAGGCTGGATTCGCAACAGAGACCATGGGTTATTGTCTGTTTTGTTTTTTTACAGGTGTAGCAGCTGGTTGTCTGGTTTTTGTTTCTATTTTTGTTCTGTTTCCTCTTCTTTCCTCTTCTTCTTTCCTTGTCCCCCGTTCCGGTTCAGTTCTATCACATGTTATATATTGTAAACAGAAATAAATAAATGGGCATCAAGGGGAGCTTTACATTTGTAAAACTTCCCTTGGCAAAGAAAATCTGTTTGGCATAAAAGTATTCACAATACTGCTGCCATAATGCTGAACAGAACAAGGGAAAAAAAAGTGAAGGAATTCATTTTACAGCAAAATCCTGAATCGTGCATAACTCCTCATAAGGAGTGTATTGCTCAAACATAAGTGTGGTTCTTTCTCATACAAGGTTATAAAAATAAGTTTATGTTTGAAACGAGCTTAAGCATGGACAAATATGAAGGACAAAGCAGTTTTAACTTGGTTTGAGTGAAGCAATTCATTTTATGGCAATATCTAAAATCTTGACTATCTCATTAAAAGAAAACGAATTTCGGATTCCAGAAGAACAAGTGTGGTTCTTTCTCATAGAAGGTAATATAAAGAAGTTTATACTTGAAACCAGCTTAGAAGAGTCCCTCCATCTTTCCTCTTCTATGATTCAAGCAAAAGTGTTTTTACTCTGGTACTAGTCTTTCCCATAATATTAACTGGTGAGAAGCACCTTTTATGTTCCTTCCCATAACAAGGAATGGGGAGAGAAGCACCTTTTCCCATAACATTGAATGTTCCTTCCCATAATAATGAATGGTGAGAAAAGGGCCTTTTCTCATAACATTGTGTGATCAGCAAGCATAAACAACATAAATAGCTGGAGCACCATTTTGTCGGGAGACAACTCTGAGCGATCTTCCCGACAGGTTGTGTGGATTTGTGCGGACTTGTCTCTTTCTTGCAAGAAATAAATGTTTTGTGTTTATCGTATCCAGCGACTCTGAGCCTAATTTTAAGAGAATTTTTCTAACATAATGGTCCTTCGAGCCGGATTCTAAGTCCTTTCCACCTTCCAGAATCGGAGCTGAAACCGTGCACGGGGGAGTCCAGGATTCCTAACTGAAGTCCTCTCAGCACAGTTTCTGATAGAGGCCGGCTGCCACTGGCTGGAGGAAAGGTGACAGGATCTATTTTTGAATCAGTGGACAGACTCGCTGGATTCTTCGTTGTTTAACTTACCAGTGGATTTATGGTAAGGAACCCTTTGTATTACTATTGTTGGTTGGAAATAGTGTGATTATTAGGGAAATTTTTGATTAATTAACTAGCAATTGATGGAAAACTGGAGGCCTTTAAATAGATTGAGTCGTTGCTATTTTCCTAAGAATATACTATTTCGAATGCAACCTAGTAAATAAGCCTTTTAACTGGTAACTGTGTAAAAGTTATGTTGGATCACTCACAAATGAAGCAGTCAGAAAAAGTAAGCCTTTTAACTGGTAACCGTGTGTAGGTTGTGTTGGATTAACCCATAAAAGAAGCAGTCAGAAAAGGTCATCCTTTTAACTGGTAACTGTGTATAGGATTAACCCATAAAAACCTAATTAGCGGTCAGAAAAGGTCATCTTTTTAACTGGTAACTGTGTGTAAATTGTGCTGGATTAACCCATAAAAGAAGCAGTCAGAAAAGGTCAGCTTTTTAACTGGTAACTGTGTATAGGATTAACCCATGAAAACATAATAGCAGTCAGAAAAGGTGAAGCAAAGGAAAAAAGCCTTTTAACTGGTAACTGTATGTTGTATTGGATAACCCACAAATGAAATGGTCCGAAAAGGTTAGCCTTTTAACTGGTAAACATGTGTAGTGGTGGGATTAACCAAGGACAACAAAAATGCAGTCAGAAAAGGTTAGTCCATAGTCTGTGTGAGAAGACTACAGGAATAAATAACTCGCCGCGTGTTAGAAACAGAATCTTTCTTAAGAGAGTTTGCGATGAAAGATCGCAAGTTTTAAATCCATGTTAGTTTTTGTTAGTGTTATACGTCTGATCATTTGTTTGTTAAATGGCCTGATTGTTGAATCGTTTGTTTGTGAAATGAATTTGTTTGTTTGTTAAAGGGGCTGGTTGTTGAATTGTTTGTTTGTTAAATTGTTTTTTTTCCTTCTTTGCTGCAGTGTTGTTTTATTTGCTATGTATGTATAAGAGTGAAACAGCTGCTGGTGTGTGATGTTGCTGCTGGTGACGACAGAAAAATGTGTTACTGACTAATTGAGTTGAAGTGAACATTGGAATCTGGTTGTTGCTCGTGACATAGCGACAGAAGTAGTGTTTCATTCAATAGTACTCACAATAACTCCACCGAAAATTGATTAGCTGCAAGAGGACAGTATGGGAAATATCTGTTTTAAAGCTAACCGGGAGTTAAGTGGGAGTGCTAAAATCATGTTTCAGAAAAAAACTTGGGTTTGAGGGAGAATTGAACATGGTAAAATTGCCCAATCCTAGAGAAGGGGAATACAAAAGTAATGTACAAAGTAAATCTAGTTTAAAAAAGCACAACAAAAAAAAGAACAACAAGGATTAGAGCTAGACATTTGTACAAGTTTGTGTATTAAGATTTAGCAGCTCTCTTAAAGAGTTAAAGTTCAGAAGATCTCAGACAAACAAACAGATCATTTCAAATCTTTACTCATTTCACAGGAAAAACTGTCTGAGCAAAAGATGTTTTACAAGCTGAGATTTTTATCATTTCCATATCAAACCTGCCATTCTTAGGCAAAGTCCTAGGAAAAGTTGTATACCAACAGCTTTCTGACTTTTTCCTGTCTAACAATGCTTTTGATACTTTCCTCTCATAGTCTTGATTTTATGTGTTTAACTGAGAGATGAAACAACAAGACAAGACGAGAGTGGGGAGGGTAAAACATTTATTTTTGTCCTTAATTCGAGCATGTGTCATTTAAAAATGGAGATAAAATTATCTTAAATACTTTGTCTTACCGCAGAATGATTTTATTGATGATTTTACTGAATTTCTTTAAATTGTGTGCACTGCTGTTGACTGTTTAGTCATAACAGGGGACTTGAAGGTGCACATGGATGTAGCCCATAATAAGCAAGCTAAAGAACTCACTGCTTTCCTTGAAATGTTTGGTCTAACTCAGCGTGTGACTTTGCATAGATGAAGAGAGAGTTATTTTTCTGAAATCATAAAAAAAAAAAAACTGCAGTAACAACTCTCATGTCTTGCTTGCTACAGTAAACAGATTAACAAACCCTCCAGGTTGCATTTAGAACTCATTTCTACATATAAGGGTAATGAAGTTGGAATATTCTTTAATGACAAAGTTCAAGGCATTAAAAATTAAATACTTTCCACCTGAAGCAGGTCTGAGACCAGACAGTCAGACCTTTCAGGTGCAGATGATTTTCAAACCAAACTTAAACATTTTCTAAATTTGAGATTAGCTCTTCTGAAAAAAAATCATAAGTGTATCAGAAACATAAGCCGGAAATAGAGAATTTAACATATTAATGTTAAGTAATGCTATGGTTAAGTAATGCTTCATTACTTCTGATTGACTAACTTCCCTAAAACTTATGAATTTATGAGCTTAGGAACTGACATCATATTCATCAGAGATTAAAGCATTTATCTCACAGAATGGGAACCAAAAGAGTATTAGTATATATATATACATATATATATATATAATATATTTATATATATTTTATATATAAAATATATATTTTTTAAAAACCAACACAGCAATGAAATATGCTATGTGAGTCAGATATCAAACAATAGTTTTCATAAGGAGAAATTTAAAGACAGCTGCAATAAATCAGCGTAATATATGGAGTAATATATTAATACTATAAGCAGTTTCTAAGCCTGCAGATAAATATTAATTAAATTAAACAGAAAGGTTGTGCATGTGTGTTCAACAGGTGCCAAACTAGATGGGTCAAATGCAGAGAGTAATTTTGTCTGACTTGCAACATGACAATAAACAGTCATCTTAATGTGTTTGCACAGCAATGGAATAAAGAGGGAAAGCAGAGGAGCACTCTAACAACAAAAAGAAAAGGAAGAAAGGACTAAACTTTTTGTTGGAAGGGAGAGAAGCAACTATTTAGGTGATGAGGGAAAGCAAAAACACAGATCACAACAGGAGCAGTGACAGAGAAGGAGAGACAGAGCAGGAGGAGATACATGTCGGCTGTGTGGAAGGAGGGGGCATTGGGCGACTGCAGGAGCAAGAGCAAGATAGAGGAAGATTTTGGGAGTCAGTTATGACTAGATAAGAAAAAAACAGGAGCTGTAACCAGGATAGAAGCAGAAAAGCCAGAAAAAGTGTTAAACTTAGAGGGAATTGAACTTATCTTATAGTATGACATCAAACCTGAGATTAGATTGAATGTTTCCGGGACGGAGGTAACTTTTCTATCCATCCTGATGACATTTCGGGAGTTGACGAATCCAAAGAAATTATTTGTGTCAAATCAGCAAATGGTAAGAGCCATCCTGAGCGTTTATCAAAACTCTTGACAGTAACAGATACACGGAGTGGAGTAAGTGCTGATTGTCAAGTTGTCTTGTCCACTCTGTGTCCCTGTAACTTACTGGGAAGGGATTTACTCCATTTATTGAAGCTAAGAATAGTTCCAGAAGAAAAAGGGTTAACTGTAGTTTGAATGAAGTCCGCTCAAACAATGATTCAGCATGAGACCACCTTCATACTGGTATAGTTTGGATCTTGTGTCTACAGGCCCCAGCGCTATCACGCTTCCTCTCCTTAAGAAGGCAAAAGAACACGTCTCAGGAAAGCTCACCCTCAGGTCACCACATGAAGTACACTGTACTGTGTATTACAAATATACTCAAGGGGAGGACATATTTAATTTTTTAAACAAATGAGAAAGTTAAAACATGCTGAAGTTAAAACACTTATACTGGAATAAAGAGGGTTGTTGTGCAGTCAGCTGCTTACTCTCCCACAGCATGAGAAAGTTTTTAAGATCATGGAATGCACCCCATATGTCACTCTCCAAACCCACAGATGACCACTGGAGGCGTTTAGGTGTGTTTGTGACTGCATGTGAAGAAGCCTCAGATTGGGAGGAGGTGGATCCAGGAATAGAGTATTCTGAGAAACTGGATGCATATACTAGTCCATTAAATTGGACCATGGATGCAAAACCAAATGTACACTTACAAGGACAGATCTGGAAGAATAAAGGTGCCATTTACTATGAAATGTAGAACTTATACTGCCAAAGAGTTTGTTTAAATATGCTTCAGTATCGAGCCATGGAGCACGGCATGTCTCTACAGGAGGGCTGGTAGCAATAATGAACAAGGTTTTTGCAGTGTATGGTTTTATTTATAATAAAATCAAAATATCATAATATGATAATAAAGAATTTTTGTCTAACATGTCAAATATGTGCAAATATGATCCATACATATGGCCTAGGACCGGGACGAGGACAGTTCCCGAGGCCGGAGGACCCTTTTCAACACGTTTGTATGGATTTCATTGAATTAAATAAAGGGGTCTCCCTGGTGATTAGTGATGTTTTACCAAATGAAGTGAAGTATTTCCAAATGCACAGGCAGATGTACCCTCAACACTGGTGAATTAAATATTACCTAGATTTGGAATTCCTGAAAAAATCTACAGTGATAACAGGGACGCACTTTGTAAACAATATTATCTTCCTGATGGCGAAGAACTTAAAAGCAAAAAAGGATCTCAGAAACCACTGTGCATATCATCCACAATCAGCAGGTTTGCTGGAAAGACACAATTGAATAATTAGGTCAAGACTGAAGAGACTGGGAAGAATTGGGTTTACTGTTTACCACTAGTAGTCCTAAACATGCATATTACTCTAACTAGCACAGGATTAACTCCATTTGAGATAATGTATAATGTATGACCATTTTTACAACCACAGTTAAAACTATTCACCGGACATGATGAAGAAAGAGAAGAAACCTTAGCAGGATACATGGTTAAAATGTTAACAAGTAGAGAGATCTCTTCTGTCTAGTGTCTGTTCCAGGTGACCCTTTGGAGGAATCTCTAAAACCTGGAGACTGGATCCTCATCAAAGTGATAAAGAAAGATAACTGCTCCAGCCCAAGGTGGGAAGGTCCATATCAGGTACTGCTTACAGAAACCACAGCAGCTAAACTAATATATCCTGGATGCACTTATCACACTGTAAACTAGTAAGGCCACGACCTGCAGAAGTAGGGAAAGATTAGTTACCCACCACCGTTCTCTGAGGCATAAGTCTGACTACAAAGGGGAATTCTCTCAACAGGAGGGGGTTCGTCTCAACCTCAGTGAAGAAAACAACGGCTAAAACGAGAACATAGGGTGTGGCTAAAATAAGACAGGGATAGACAGACAGCAGCCGTGGCATCCATTTAAATTACCAGGATTTGTAGGTTAAAAGGAACCAGTTGTGTATTGTTAATCATTATTCTTATTATCGTATTCCTAATTCTATGAGATTAAGCACAGATTAATAAAAAACTAAAAGATAATGCACTACAATGAATCACACGGACACAGACTGACCACAGAGATAGGAGGTCCCTCAGGTCCAACAGACAACTTGTCAACCTATTTTTTTGTTGCAGGAATAGATGGGGTGGCTGACATTGACTTATGCTCAATTATTTTATGTAAAGACAACCAAAAAGCCCATGTGTATTCTGAAAAGTACATATGTGAAATGTATGTTAATACAAGATTTCTGAAGAATCGCCGGTGTATCAGTTGGAATTTTGTTAGAATGTATACAGCATGACAAAATATCCAATCTAATTGTATTGAATGTGCTAAAGCCAGAATATAAATTTAGAAATGAAGCATTACAATTGCATAATGAATCTTTTGTACCTAACACAGAGCAATGTAAAACTCTCTCTTTGTTGTTCCCAGCAGTTAAGAAAAGAGACAACTGCCCTCAGCGTTGGCTTATACGGGTAATTTATATATGTTTCATCCACAGGGGTACAGGTAAGAATGTGGGTACACTCATGTCACATAATTGTCAAGAATCCATCTATTGTCACTCAGGACGCAGGTAACTACTCAGCATCTTGGTTTCGGAACCAAACTTCCATGAGAGCAGACCTCTGGTGGCTGTGTGGGGATATGAAACTGAGGTCCGTCCTTCTGCCTAACTGGCAGCTGCACAATAGCCCAACTACTGATGCCTTTCCGTCTGTTCCCTGAGGGGGACTTTAAGGCCTTGGGTGAGAAGCTGCAATGTCTCAAGCATTTAACTGTGTCTGGAGGTTCATTTGACAACAGAGTGTACCTGGATAGCATTGAAATTCTGAGTCCCAGATGAATTTAAAGCTAGAAATCAAGTAACTACAGACTTTGAATCTTTTCTTTTCTGGTGGGCAACAATAAAAAAAAATGTTTATTGGATAAATTACATCTACAAGGCATTGCTGAACAATTAAAATGTTTGGAACTTTATCCTGTTCCTTTATTCCTAACAATACTTCCGCAGATGGCAGAATCACAAAGAGGGACTCGCATCACTCTCTGCAGAGCTGATAGAAAATCAACGATCCCTACACTGACATGATGGAGAAGTGGTTTGGTCTCTGTCTGTTGTCACAGCCATAGTAGCCACCTGTGCTTGATGTTGTATCAAATGCTTGAGAGGACTGTCCCAAAGACTGATTGAAACCATCCGTACCCGCATAATGTATCAACAGGTAGAGGGAGATGATGACAACGAGCGACACATGGATGATGGAGACGATGATACAGATAACATTTAAAGTACTTTGAATGACCCTGAGTGAATTCTCGATGATTTCTTTAATGATTATTTTTGCGTTCATATGAAAGACCAATGAACATGGGAATTGGACCTATTAAAAGACAATTCCTGAATGTAGAGCATTGTAAAGATGATATGTTGCTTCTTCCTGCTAACATTTGTCCACAGTTTGATGAACTGCATCAGCAGCAGAACCACTACAGGACTCAAAGTCAGGTAACTGACCAGGTTTCTGGAATTCTGGAATTCCCATCATGCCAAGACGATGGCGGAACAATCACAAATTTTTATCCACATGTGTACAAAAGGGTGGACGGCGAAGCTAAGCGCTCCACCCCAACTGAATGAAAAGCTGATTTGAAGAGTTCATTCCACCAAGACTGAAAAGGAAATGTCACCCATGAAATCAACAATGCTTTTAGGGACTTCTATAAAACCTTATATTCATCACAAAATGATCCATCAGACAGTAACATAGATCAGTTTCATAGATCATAGACTATTCTGCCGTCAACAACCTGGAAACCACAATAGTCTCTCTAGATGCAGAAAAAGTATTTGATCGAGTGAACTGGACATTTTTATTTGCAGCATTAAACAAATTCGGGTTTGGGTCACACTTCATCAACTGGATAAGGATATTATATAGCTCCCCAAATGCAAGTGTCAGGACTAATGATCAAACTTCTCCAAGCTTCAGTCTGCAGAGAGGTACAAGACAGGGTTGCCCACTTTCTCCCTCACTTTTTGCTATTTTCATCGAACCTTTAGCAGCTGCTATCAGACAAGATAGAAATATTAAAGGCATCCAACCCCAAAATATTGAGCATAAAATAAGTCTTTATGCTGATGATGTATTACTTTTCCTCCAGAACTCACAGACGTCTCTCACTCACACGATCACACTCATAAATAAATTCTCAACACTTTCTGACTACTCTATCAATTGGTCTAAGACCACAGTTCTGCCCATTAACTGTACGGTCCAGAATATACCTGCGATCACTTTAAAGTCAGGAAATATTAGATATTTAGGCATAAACATTTCCTCCAGGCTCTCAGAGCTAACAAAGCTAAATTATGTGCAATTATTAAAGACAGTAGAGGACGATCTCTCTCGTTGGAAGTCCTTACCTATATCACTTATGGGGAGAGTTACAACCATTAAAATGATGATACTACCAAAAGTTAACTATTTGTTCTCAATGATCCCCATAAAACCATCTGCTACTTGGTTTAAGTCACTAGATTCATGCATCTCCAAATTTCTGTGGAAAAACAAACCACCACGTATTAGTTTAAAAATGCTACAGAAAACCAAGGAAAGTGGTGGATTAGATTTACCTCATTTTCAGCACTATTCCTTAGCCAATATGTTACAGTATATATCATAATGATTTACACCTAGCCCAATAGATGAACCATGGATAAATATAAAACAAGCATTGTGTGATAATCTGGAAATCTCTTACCTACCTCTTATTAGTCAAAACGTAAAAAATCACAAATGTTTTAAAAGCATTAACATCAGCACCTCTCTGACAGCTTGGTGGGAATTTCTTAAAATAACAAAGTCTTCACTTGTCCCGTGTAAGCTTACACCCATCTGGAACAATCCTGACATCCTGCAAAACAAAAAAATGCCAAACTTTATTCTGTGGAAGATCAAAGGAATCAAACATCTGGAACATATAATACAAAATGGAAATTTTATTTCATTTGATGAGCTCATATCACAACATGAGATAGGCAGCAATAAATTCCTAGAATATCAACAACTTAAGTCTATAATAACAAAGAAATATATCCTCCACCAACCAGACTTACAACTCCCGATTAGGGTAGCAGAATTTCTAAGCATCTGCACCCCAAAACTACTATCAAAAATATATAAATTATTGTCTAAGATAGATGACACAATGTCTCTACAATCCTCAAAATGGGAGGCAGAATTATCTATTAGTTCTAGTCATAGCTTCTGGCCACAAACATGTTTGAACACCTTTAGAATGACTCGAAATCCTAATTTACAGCTCATACAATACAAAATTCTTCATAGAACACACTATAAAGGACAAAGGATGTTCAGGATGGGTCTAACACACTCAAACTTCTGCTCACATTGCACAAATAACACACCTGATGATTATGCACACGCTTTGTGGTTTTGTGCGCCTGTCCAGAAGTTCTGGTTTGAAGTCTGTACGGATCTATCAACATGGCTAAAGTGTAGCATTCCTGCATGCCCCACACTGTGCATACTGGGTGACTTAGACAACATCAACATGGAAATGAACTCAGCACACATGGTCCTCACAGTGTTGTTAGCCCGATTTTTTCATTGGAAGCCCAAGAATAAGCTGGAGAAATTGTTTATTAAAAAAGTATTTATTAGTGGTCACAAGTAGAGTATATTGCAGCGCTGGACTCGGAGTGCCAGAGCTCCCGCAGGAAATCCGTCAGGCCGAGCCCCGTTATCCGGAAACATGTCATATTTCTTGTCAGAGTATAATTGGCCAATTTTGAGTGGCATGATCAGGCCAGCTGCTGTCCTTGTTGTGTTCTTTGGATGTGATAAACAATGTGTGTGTATGTGTGAGTGCTGTTTTAGGTGTCTAATGTACCAGACCTGTCTGCCCTAATAGAGATGTTTTGTCTGACCCAGTTGTTTATGTCATTCTAAGGTCTTGGACCATTTAAGGTCATCTGTTGTGCAGTATGAGCAGAGTGGAAAAGTAACAGCTAGGAACATAGATTATTTAGTAAAATACAGAAAATGAATTTATAATTTCTAAGAACAAAGCCAATTATAACAACTCCCCCTTTTGACATGATTTAATCATGTCATCTAAATGAGGTAGGAATGTGATATTCTGTATATTGTGAAACCTGTTAGCGGCAGCCAACTTAGCAGGTCCCCAAACTGCAAGTGGCCAACTACCTTGAGGTGCAGCACAACCAGACAGGAGATTCTTGTTATCCCCCTTTTGATATAACTTCATTATGTGAGCTGTTATGTGTAAGCTGTTCTTCTTTGCAATTATCAGCAGCAAGCAAG
Source organism: Leuresthes tenuis (assembly GCF_036924035.1). NCBI lineage: Eukaryota > Metazoa > Chordata > Actinopteri > Atheriniformes > Atherinopsidae > Leuresthes > Leuresthes tenuis. The sequence goes on along the minus strand of NW_027325473.1, from coordinate 29,040 downwards.
TTTTCATTGCATATGCATGTGTAAAATAATTGTAATGCATTAGCTAAACCTTTCTGTATCAGGAATGTTTATCATGTTGCTGGGAACAGAACCTCTTTCCCAGAATAGTTCAACCTTCATTACTCAACTGATCATAACTCTGCAATGAGCACATTTCTTAAAAGCTATAAGTATCACGCCTGTACGTGTATGCAAGGAATAAATTAGTAAATGTTTCAATATGTCTTAAAATTAGTGTGTGTATGTGGCCCCAAACCCAATCTCTGTGTAGAATCTTAGTTCATTTTGGCCCAAAACTATATGTGGTTTAAGCAGTGGCAAGACCCTGCTCACCCATAAGTACCATTACAACACATAACAATAATTAACTAAGCTACAACAATTCATAAAATATTGAAACTCAAAAAGTGCTTAAGGCAATTAACATTACCATCAGGATCGTCCACTGTTCGCAGCAAATAGGAGCGAAAAACCCGATGGCTGATATCCGGGAAAATTCTCCTATGGCCCCATTCCCCCTTGGCGACCGACCACTTAATTACCTTTCAGTGCCTAAGGTCCCGCTCTGAACAGCCAATTCACACCAATGGCAGTGGACATATGTATGAATTCCTATGATTAGTAATTGGTCTACTTAAAATCATTAAACTAAAGAGGAACATCACAAAACACAAAACAATACAGTACAGACATTTAAACATGATGTGAATATGAAGATATGACCCTGTTGAGAACAGATGAGTAATGATAGATGTAGTGTAAAAAACTAACAATTTCTTTTGAGTGAAAATTTTATGATAACATTGTGCAGAGTGGTGTAGTGCAGCTCAGTCTCTTGTGGTCCAATCCTGTCACTGCTTGGTGTTTGGTTTTCCTTCTGGCTGAACCTCAGTTCAGCAGTCTGAGCTAACTAGGAAGGAGAGGTTACCAGCACTTCACTTCCACAAAGGGGTCTTTAACACCCGTTTTCCCTAACTAATCTTTTTCTTTGGGACAATTAAGGAGATAATTCAGATTATTTTGTTGACAGTGGTTGAAGGTTGTGTGGTTATTCAACCATTATCTTGGCATGATGATCGTGCCTCCCAGAATTTCAGACTGACGTCTTGTCAGTCACTTGGCTGTGAGTCCTGTAGAGGTTCTGCTGCAGATGCAGTTAATTTAAACTGTGGATGAATGTTAGCAGGAGAGAGAACTGAGTAGCACAACATGTCATTTTCACAATGTTTTATATTCAGGAATTGCCTTTTAACAGGTTCAATCCCAGTATTCATTGGTCGACAAATTAAGTTTTCATATGAACCCCAAACAAAAACAAATAAATAAACCGAAAAAAATAAATAAATAAATGAAATGAAAAACAAAACAACTGGCCAGTTGATAGAAAACATGTTTTAGGACAGTACCTTTAGACTCACCAACCTGCTGTACAGCATTAATGTGAAATCCAGTACCATCAACCTTTTCTGTGGAAAAAACTTCAAACCATTTAGAGAACACAGCAAGACAAAGACAAAACACAAGACAACATAGAACAAAAGACAAAATTAAAAACTTGAGGTGTTAGTAAACTATGATTAATTGTTGTAACTCCACCCCCCCCCCGATGAGACTTAGTCTCATCCGTATGTTAGTTCTGCTGAACTCTTCCACTGCAGTTTCTGCTCCTGTGTTGCTGCTGCAGGACAGAAATATTTGTGGTTAGAGTTCATTTTGGGAGCAGCACAGCATCAAGAAAGCAGCCATTTCTTCTCAATGAGTAACTGATTAACCTTTTTGGGATAAATATTGTCTGTCCTCTTAATTCAGCTCAGAGTGCTTTTGATAAAATTTCAGCACGATCTGCTTAATTCTCACTTGTTACTTTATACTAAATTCTATTTAATTCTTACCAGTGGCTGTGTTTCGTAATGCTGAGCCATCCACAGACAGTTCAGGATCAGCATTAAGTTTTTTCTGCTCCATTTGAATTAGAAACACTTCATGGGGTACCAACAGTGTGACATCAGAGTTTCTTATAACATCACATGATACAATAACATATTTCCATACAAATTAGAATCAAAGACAAAGGTTTATTCTATTTTTCTATTTGTCTCAATTCCTCATTTATTTATTTTTTAGATGAGCCATGTGGCCTTGTGCTGCTAACTTTTTCCTTAGCAGTGCCACAGCATCGTGCTTGTGTTCAGATCTTTGGTTGGTTATTGATCACTGTTATCTTGCATGCATGCTTTGACCTAAGGGCCCAGATTCTTGATATTATTTTGTAATATTTTTTTTAATTTATTTTTTCCTCATAACAGTTTTGGAATGTTAGCTAAATTGTTCAGGATCATTCTTGTTTTTTCTTGACATGAATTAGGCCTTTAATCGTGCAGTTCAAAGCTCTGTGCTTTACCTTACTTCGAGCAGCTCTGCCTCAGTTTATTATGTTTTACTTAATCTTTACTTCTTCCTTCCAGTATGTGTGGATGTATGTGGGTGTATGTGTACGTATAGATGTGCGTGTGTGTGTGTGTGTATGTGTGTCTATATGTGGCCTTGGGTTTCACTGCTTTGTTTTATTTTCTTCTATCATTTTCTTCTATGAAAAGTGTTATGAAAATAAAGTTTGATTGATTGATTCATTGATTGATTGCACCAGATTAAACAACTTGGGTCATCTCCCATGTAAATTCTCGAATGAACCAGAACACATGATTAAAACTGTTCTCACAGAACATTTTATTCATCCCATTCATATCTTTTTCGTTTGACCAACATGTCATGACTGAGCACAGATCGGATTGTACCTTGTATCTTGTTTCTCAATAAATTGTAATTGAAGTGGGTTGTTGCCATTTTCCAGAGATCTTTTAGTCACCTGGTGTGGAGTGGTGGGAAGAGAGGGTGTGTCCAGATTACTGTTGTAGTTCTTTGTAACTTGAGCTTTTAATGTCTGACTTTCACACAGGAGAGGTGTGAAAATTAGTTATTGTAACCTTTATTGTTTCTGCTACTGTGGTTCTACAGTCTAGTCTCCACAGTGGTGTTTTCCTTTGGTTTCATCGTCAGTGGTCCGTTCAGTCTCTGATAGAGTTTTAGTCCCCGTGGTCTAGTCTTTGTCAGCAGGTGAGGTTCCTAAGTCAGTCCGGACCTCAGTTAATGTTCTTTCGGTAGGATCTTGAGCCTGAGTACAGTGATCCTTGTGGATCCAGTTACTCAGTCTATTCTCAGTCAACCATACCTTTACACAATGTGTTGTAGCTTCTGCGTCCTGTCCATATAGGAGAGGACCAGTTAAGTTTGTTCACTTTCCTGGTCCTGTTCCTTGGTGAGTATTTCTGTAACCTGCTGAGATATACTCATCACCGTGTTATTCAGTTGTTTCACATTCACACAAGTTTCCATACTGTAGTACAACAAGGGGTGAGCCTGTTGGTGCAGTTGTAAATGGACAGGGTGTTTCCTCCCTGGCATGACCTCATGTGGGACAACATGACAACATTCATGGTGGCATTTGGAGTAAATCTTAGGCTAACACAATACGTAGAGCTTCAGCCCAGGTTAACTGTGTGTCTGCACAGACTTCTGTTCGGCCTTTTTGATGGTTCTATTTGCTCTTTTCACTAGTCCTTGTAAAGCTGGGTGAGAGACTGCACCGAGCTTATGTGTAACCCCAAACAATTTTTCCACTTCTCCTAGTTCTTCATTGGAGAAGTGAGTACCATTATCTGATCTTATCACTTCTGGTACCCCAAATCTTGGAATAATTTCTCTTGTAAGCCATTTAATGACTTCTTTTCCTTTTTCGGTTTTAGTAGGTGTGGCTTCTACCCATCTAGAAAAGGGAGCTACACACACTAGAAGAAATAGTTTACCTTCAGTCCTGTTCGCTGCTCCCATGTCAGTAAACTCAATTACTATCTGTTTCCAAGGGGCATCAGGTACTGGGAAACTACCTAGTCCTGCTGAGATTGAACAGCTTGCAAATTTCACAAGATTTTACAAAATATTTTATTGTGTCTTTTAGGTGGGGGTGCCACCAGTGTTGTGAAATGAGCGCTGTTACTTTTGAGCTAGCACAGTGAGCTCTACTGTGTCCTTCCTGACATAGCAAATTTAGTAGTCCAGTTGGAGCTACTATTTTGCCTTCATGATTCCAGCAGCGTCCTGTGGAATCTTTTTTTTTTCGTTCCATGCTTGATTTTCAGATGGTGCCGCTGCTTCGTGAAGTTCTTTAATGTTTTCTAAACATAATTCTCGTTGTGATTTTTCCTCCAATGTTTTCTGAGACATCTGGTTAAATGCAGTATACCCTGCTTTTGTTTTTGCTGCCTTATCTGCCGCATTGTTGCCTCTCGCTACTCTCCCATCTCCCTTTTGATGTCCTCTGCACTCGACTCTAGCAACTTGTTTTGGTTCAAGTATGGCATAATATAGTTCGAGTAATTGATTCAAGTGTTTAACCGGGGTGCCTGCTGAGGTCACAAAGCCTTTCCTTTTCCAGTGACACATGTCTGGTTTAGAGGCATGTCTTTAACTGTAAACACTGTTTTTATTTCACTAATTTATTCAATGTTTATTGTTAGATTAATTAATATTTATCTGCAGGGTTAGAATTTGCTAATAGTATTAATATAGTGTTCAGCTGTACAGCTCTCTGGTTGCTGTGGCTTTTTTTAAATGTGCCATGAAAACAAACCTTGACTTGACTTGTTATGACTCAGACTTACTGCAGCTGTCTTTAAATTTCTTTTAGAGTTTTCTTCTTCAAGAAACTCATTGGAGATATCTGACTCTCGTTGTGCCTTTTATTGCCGTGTTTTTGTTTATTTCCTAATAATCTAACTCACTTTAAACCTTTATATAAAGCACGTTGCTGCTCTGTTAAGATAAGAGATCCATTGATTCATAGATCTGCTGCAGTTAAATAGTTAAATGGTTTAATGAGATCAATTATAAATACTGATGATAAATATTAACTCAGAATTGGTGAAAATAAGCAGAGGAGAAGTATTTAGATCAGCTAAATTTTAAGTCATGTTACTGTGATCTCTAACACAATAAAGGCTAACCTTTAATGCTTTAAGATGGTAAGAAACTGTCTGACACCTATCTGCCTGACCTTGCTGTTAAATCCCGATATTTTCTAATATGTCATATGGTCTGACTGTCCGGTCTCAGACCTGCTTCAGGTGGAAATCATAAAGTCTCAATTTGTAGAACATCTTTTGTTCAGGCAGTTTTTCAATTAAAGGATCAAAGATTTAAATGCTATGTTTGTTTGTCTGACTTTTTAAGAGAGCTGTTAAATCTTAATTCAACAACAAACTGGTTCTAATGTTTAGTTTTAAACAGTCTGTTCTTCCTGGATTTATTTTGGACATTGTATTGCTTCTTATCTCTTCACTGTAATACTTGCATTGAAAAGCGGTTTTCAGATTGTCCATTCAATGTGGTATTTCTCCCATTCAAATTTATTTAAAAATAAATTATTTATTGAATTGATGATAAATGCTCTAGTAAAAACTTCCATTATCATTGTAAATTTTTTGACTAAATAACTATATGTAACTCTGGTACTCTTTAAGTACAGGCCCATGATCAATCAGAATCTGTCCTCACTCTCAGGGCTGAATGGGGGAAGAAGGAAGCAGGGTTGGGATGAGATAATCTTAGGGTGAGAGCATTTATGACAAAGCTATCTAAACTTTTCTTTTCCAATTACACATGTCCACATGTACAGCCTAAGCTGTTTATGCTGAATCTGTATAAATGGTCAGTTTTTTATTTTGCTAAATGGCATGCTTCTGTTATTGAGTGTGATGTTAGGAAGATGTGTCTTATCTGCTAGTGTAGTAGGATGTGTCCCTGGAAAAGATGACGTTGTGTCTGGCACGTGCTGTGGTAGAGGTGCAGAGGACTGCGTCTGAATAGAGAATTTAACTTCTCCAAAAAAAATACTGACAGTCTGCAAGAAATGTTACTGCTTTTTTTTCGTCTTTTTCCGTCTTTTTCTGCCCTTGTCAGCTGAACACCTCCGTTTCCGCTTTTGATGGTCCATAGTCGGGCTTTCGAGCCTTTTCTTCCCCGGTTTTTACAAATTATGGTTGGACATTCAGACCTTCTTGCAGCCGAAAACCTCCGCTCCCTCTTTTAATCATACATTGTCGGGCATTCGCAGCTTTTCTTACTCGCTTTTTACAAACCAGGGTCGGACTTTCACATCTTTTAGTAGCCTAACAACTCCGCTCCCGGTATTGATTGTGTACAGTTGGGTATTTTAACCTTTTCTTACCCGCTTTTTACCAACTATGGTCTGACATTCACACCTTCTTACAGCGGAACACCTCCTCTCCCTCTTTTGATGGTGTATGTTCGGGCATTCAAACCTTTTCTTACCCGCTTTTTACCAACTATGGTCGGACATTCAAACCTTCTTGTAGCCGAACACATCCACTCCTGCTTTTGATGATGCATGGTTGGGCATTCGCACCTTTTCTTACCCATTTTTCAGTAATTATTGGTGGACATTCACACCTTCTTGCAGCTGAACACCTCCTCTCCCACTTATGATCATGTGTGGTTTGATATTCGAAAATTTCCTTTCATGTTTTCTAGCAATTATTGATGGACATTCAGACCTTCTTTCAGCTGAACACCTCCGCTTCTGCTTTTGATGGTGCATAGTCGGGCTTTCGAGCCTTTTCTTCCCCGGTTTTTACAAATTATGGTTGGACATTCAGACCTTCTTGCAGCCGAAAACCTCCGCTCCCTCTTTTAATCATACATTGTCGGGCATTCGCAGTTTTTCTTACCTGCTTTTTACAAACCAGGGTCGGACTTTCACATCTTTTAGTAGCCTAACAACTCCGCTCCCGGTAATGATTGTGTACAGTTGGGTATTTTAACCTTTTCTTACCCGCTTTTTACCAACTATGGTCTGACATTCACACCTTCTTACAGCGGAACACCTCCGCTCCCTCTTTTGATGGTGTATGTTCGGGCATTCGAACCTTTTCTTACCCGCTTTTTACAAACTATGGTCGGACATTCAAACCTTCTTGTAGCCGAACACATCCACTCCTGCTTTTAATGATGCATGGTTGGGCATTCGCACCTTTTCTTACCCATTTTTCAGTAATTATGGTTGGACACTCACACCTTCTTGTAGCTGCACACCTCCATGAGCAGGCTTTTTTTTTAAACTGATCTGTTGAATAGTTATACTCATGACACTGTTAAAATCCCAGATGAAGATCTAGCACTTGACCATTTATGTAAATCTTCTAATTCCATAGTTGATAAACACACCCCTTTTAAAAAGTATAGAACTTAGAACAGGTCTAGTCCCTGGCTTTCGGCAGAACTGTCTTCTTTACTTTTTTTTTTTTTTCCCCCTTGTCCTGTTCAGCATTATGGCAGCAGAATTGTAGTCTGAATACCTTTGATGCCAAAATGATTTGCTTTGCCAAGGGAAGTTTTATAAATGTAAAGCTCACTTTGATGCCCATTTATTTATTTCTGTTTACAATATATGACATGTAATAGAACTGAACCGGACCGGGGGACAAGGAAAGAAGAAGAGGAAAGAAGAGGAAACAGAACAAAAATAGAAACAAAAACCAGACAACCAGCTGCTACACCTGTAAAAAACAAAACAGACAGCAATCCATGGCCTCTGAGGGGAATCCAGCCTTAGCGCCACCAGGAGCACCTGAAAGCAGACAAGCAGAGAAAAAACAAACACACAAACAAAGAAAAACAAGCACAAGAAGTGGCAATCGCATACAACACAGCTGTGGATATAGATGACCTGAGACGACATGATAATACATCAACTGCTTAGTGACCATGCTACTGGACTAATGAATGTGTCTGTGTGTGTGTGAGAACATGCAACACCCATGGCACAGGACCTACATGATAACCGTGCTAAGTTATGAGTGTATAAGCGTACAGGGCCACAATCCACAGCCCCCCCAAGCAATCAGTACCTTTAGACTCACCAACCTGCTGTACAGCATTAATGTGAAATCCAGTACCATCAACCTTTTCTGTGGAAAAAACTTCAAACCATTTAGAGAACACAGCAAGACAAAGTCAAAACACAAGACAACATAGAACAAAAGACAAAAGGAAAAACTTGAGGTGTTAGTAAACTATGATTAATTGTTGTATCTCCACCCCCCCGATGAGACTTAGTCTCATCCGTATGTTAGTTCTGCTGAACTCTTCCACTGCAGTTTCTGCTCCTGTGTTACTGCTGCAGGATAGAAATATTTGTGGTTAGAGTTCATTTTGGGAGCAGCACAGCATCAAGAAAGAAGCCATTTCTTCTCAATGAGTAACTGAATAACCTTTTTGGGATAAATATTGTCTGTCCTCTTAATTCAGCTCAGAGTGCTTTTGATAAAATTTCAGCACGATCTGCTTAATTCTCACTTGTTACTTTATACTAAATTCTATTTAATTCTTACCAGTGGCTGTGTTTCGTGATGCTGAGCCATCCACAGACAGTTCAGGATCAGCATTAAGTTTTTTCTGCTCCATTTGAATTAGAAACACTTCATGGGGTACCAACAGTGTGACATCAGAGTTTCTTATAACATCACATGATACAATAACATATTTCCATACAAATTAGAATCAAAGACAAAGGTTTATTCTATTTTTCTATTTGTCTCAATTCCTCATTTATTTATTTTTTAGATGAGCCATGTGGCCTTGTGCTGCTAACTTTTTCCTTAGCAGTGCCACAGCATCGTGCTTGTGTTCAGATCTTTGGTTGGTTATTGATCACTGTTATCTTGCATGCATGCTTTGACCTAAGGGCCCAGATTCTTGATATTATTTTGTAATATTTTTTTTAATTTATTTTTTCCTCATAACAGTTTTGGCCATTTTCCAGAGATCTTTTAGTCACCTGGTGTGGAGTGGTGGGAAGAGAGGGTGTGTCCAGATTACTGTTGTAGTTCTTTGTAACTTGAGCTTTTAATGTCTGACTTTCACACAGGAGAGGTGTGAAAATTTGTTATTGTAACCTTTATTGTTTCTGCTACTGTGGTTCTACAGTCTAGTCTCCACAGTGGTGTTTTCCTTTGGTTTCATCGTCAGTGGTCCGTTCAGTCTCTGATAGAGTTTTAGTCCCCGTGGTCTAGTCTTTGTCAGCAGGTGAGGTTCCTAAGTCAGTCCGGACCTCAGTTAATGTTCTTTCGGTAGGATCTTGAGCCTGAGTACAGTGATCCTTGTGGATCCAGTTACTCAGTCTATTCTCAGTCAACCATACCTTTACACAATGTGTTGTAGCTTCTGCGTCCTGTCCATATAGGAGAGGACCAGTTAAGTTTGTTCACTTTCCTGGTCCTGTTCCTTGGTGAGTATTTCTGTAACCTGCTGAGATATACTCATCACCGTGTTATTCAGTTGTTTCACATTCACACAAGTTTCCATACTGTAGTACAACAAGGGGTGAGCCTGTTGGTGCAGTTGTAAATGGACAGGGTGTTTCCTCCCTGGCATGACCTCATGTGGGACAACATGACAACATTCATGGTGGCATTTGGAGTAAATCTTAGGCTAACACAATACGTAGAGCTTCAGCCCAGGTTAACTGTGTGTCTGCACAGACTTCTGTTCGGCCTTTTTGATGGTTCTATTTGCTCTTTTCACTAGTCCTTGTAAAGCTGGGTGAGAGACTGCACCGAGCTTATGTGTAACCCCAAACAATTTTTCCACTTCTCCTAGTTCTTCATTGGAGAAGTGAGTACCATTATCTGATCTTATCACTTCTGGTACCCCAAATCTTGGAATAATTTCTCTTGTAAGCCATTTAATGACTTCTTTTCCTTTTTCGGTTTTAGTAGGTGTGGCTTCTACCCATCTAGAAAAGGGAGCTACACACACTAGAAGAAATAGTTTACCTTCAGTCCTGTTCGCTGCTCCCATGTCAGTAAACTCAATTACTATCTGTTTCCAAGGGGCATCAGGTACTGGGAAACTACCTAGTCCTGCTTTGAGATTGAACAGCTTGCAAATTTCACAAGATTTCACAAAATATTTTATTGTGTCTTTTAGGTGGGGGTGCCACCAGTGTTGTGAAATGAGCGCTGTTACTTTTGAGCTAGCACAGTGAGCTCTACTGTGTCCTTCTTGACATAGCAAATTTAGTAGTCCAGTTGGAGCTACTATTTTGCCTTCATGATTCCAGCAGCGTCCTGTGGAATCTTTTTTTTTTCGTTCCATGCTTGCTTTTCAGATGGTGCCGCTGCTTCGTGAAGTTCTTTAATGTTTTCTAAACATAATTCTCGTTGTGATTTTTCCTCCAATGTTTTCTGAGACATCTGGTTAAATGCAGTATACCCTGCTTTTGTTTTTGCTGCCTTATCTGCCGCATTGTTGCCTCTCGCTACTCTCCCATCTCCCTTTTGATGTCCTCTGCACTCGACTCTAGCAACTTGTTTTGGTTCAAGTATGGCATAATATAGTTCGAGTAATTGATTCAAGTGTTTAACCGGGGTGCCTGCTGAGGTCACAAAGCCTTTCCTTTTCCAGTGACACATGTCTGGTTTAGAGGCATGTCTTTAACTGTAAACACTGTTTTTATTTCACTAATTTATTCAATGTTTATTGTTAGATTAATTAATATTTATCTGCAGGGTTAGAATTTGCTAATAGTATTAATATAGTGTTCAGCTGTACAGCTCTCTGGTTGCTGTGGCTTTTTTTAAATGTGCCATGAAAACAAACCTTGACTTGACTTGTTATGACTCAGACTTACTGCAGCTGTCTTTAAATTTCTTTTAGAGTTTTCTTCTTCAAGAAACTCATTGGTGATATCTGACTCTCGTTGTGCCTTTTATTGCCGTGTTTTTGTTTATTTCCTAATAATCTAACTCACTTTAAACCTTTATATAAAGCACGTTGCTGCTCTGTTAAGATAAGAGATCCATTGATTCATAGATCTGCTGCAGTTAAATAGTTAAATGGTTTAATGAGATCAATTATAAATACTGATGATAAATATTAACTCAGAATTGGTGAAAATAAGCAGAGGAGAAGTATTTAGATCAGCTAAATTTTAAGTCATGTTACTGTGATCTCTAACACAATAAAGGCTAACCTTTAATGCTTTAAGATGGTAAGAAACTGTCTGACACCTATCTGCCTGACCTTGCTGTTAAATCCCGATATTTTCTAATATGTCATATGGTCTGACTGTCCGGTCTCAAACCTGCTTCAGGTGGAAATCATAAAGTCTCAATTTGTAGAACATCTTTTGTTCAGGCAGTTTTTCAATTAAAGGATCAAAGATTTAAATGCTATGTTTGTTTGTCTGACTTTTTAAGAGAGCTGTTAAATCTTAATTCAACAACAAACTGGTTCTAATGTTTAGTTTTAAACAGTCTGTTCTTCCTGGATTTATTTTGGACATTGTATTGCTTCTTATCTCTTCACTGTAATACTTGCATTGAAAAGCGGTTTTCAGATTGTCCATTCAATGTGGTATTTCTCCCATTCAAATTTATTTAAAAATAAATTAATTATTGAATTGATGATAAATGCTCTAGTAAAAACTTCCATTATCATTGTAAATTTTTTGACTAAATAACTATATGTAACTCTGGTACTCTTTAAGTACAGGCCCATGATCAATCAGAATCTGTCCTCACTCTCAGGGCTGAATGGGGGAAGAAGGAAGCAGGGTTGGGATGAGATAATCTTAGGGTGAGAGCATTTATGACAAAGATATCTAAACTTTTCTTTTCCATTTACACATGTCCACATGTACAGCCTAAGCTGTTTATGCTGAATCTGTATAAATGGTCAGTTTTTTATTTTGCTAAATGGCATGCTTCTGTTATTGAGTGTGATGTTAGGAAGATGTGTCTTATCTGCTAGTGTAGTAGGATGTGTCCCTGGAAAAGATGACGTTGTGTCTGGCACGTGCTGTGGTAGAGGTGCAGAGGACTGCGTCTGAATAGAGAATTTAACTTCTCCAAAAAAAATACTGACAGTCTGCAAGAAATGTTACTGCTTTTTTTTCCGTCTTTTTCCGTCTTTTTCTGCCCTTGTCAGCTGAACACCTCCGCTTCCGCTTTTGATGGTGCATAGTCGGGCTTTCGAGCCTTTTCTTCCCCGGTTTTTACAAACCAGGGTCGGACTTTCACATCTTTTAGTAGCCTAACAACTCCGCTCCCGGTATTGATTGTGTACAGTTGGGTATTTTAACCTTTTCTTACCCGCTTTTTACCAACTATGGTCTGACATTCACACCTTCTTACAGCGGAACACCTCCGCTCCCTCTTTTGATGGTGAATGTTCGAGCATTCGAACCTTTTCTTACCCGCTTTTTGCAAACTATGGTCGGACATTCAAACCTTCTTGTAGCCGAACACATCCACTCCTGCTTTTAATGATGCATGGTTGGGCATTCGCACCTTTTCTTACCCATTTTTCAGTAATTATGGTTGGACATTCACACCTTCTTGCAGCTGAACACCTCCTCTCCCGCTTATGATGGTGTATAGTCGGGCTTTCAAGCCTTTTCTTACCCGGTTTTTACAAATTATAGTTGGACATTCAGACCTTCTTACAGCCGAAAACCTCCACTCCCTCTTTTGATCATACATTGTCGGGCATTAGCACCTTTTCTTACCGTCTTTTTACAAACCATAGTCGGACTTTCACATCTTTTAGTAGCCGAACAACTCCGCTCCCGCTATTGATTGTGTACAATCGGGTATTTTAACCTTTTCTTACCCGCTTTTTACCAACTATGGTCGGACATTCACACCTTCTTACAGCGGAACACCTCCGCTCCCTCTTTTGATGGTGTATGTTCGGGCAGTCAAACCTTTTCTTACCTGCTTTTTACAAACTATGGTCAGACATTCAACCCTTCTTGGAGCCGAACACATCCACTCCTGCTTTTGATTATGTATAGTTGGGCATTCGCACCTTTTCTTACCTATTTTTCAGTAATTATGGGTGTACATTCACACCTTCTTGCAGCCGAACACCTCCGCTCCCTCTTTTGATCATACATTTTCGGGCATTCGCACCTTTTCTTACCCGCTTTTTACAAACCATGGTCGGACTTTCACACCTTTTAGTAGCCGAACAACTCCGCACCCGCTACTGATTGTGTACAGTCGGGTATTTTAACCTTTTCTTACCCGTTTTTTACCAACTATGGTCGGACATTCACACCTTCTTACAGCAGAACACCTCCGCTCCCTCCTTTGATGGTGTATGTTCGGGCATTCGAACCTTTTCTTACCCGCTTTTTACAAACTATGGTCAGACGTTCAAACCTTCTTGTAGCCGAACATATCCACTCCTGCTTTTGATGATGTATGGTTGGGCATTCGAACCTACTTGTTGCCCGCTTTTCATTAATTATGGGTGGACATTCACACCTTGTCTCAGCCAAACACCTCCGCTCCCTGTTTTGATCATGTATGGTTTGACATTCGCACCTTTGCTTACCTTCTTTTTATACTGATTGCTCAAGATTAAGTTGTTCTTTCTCAAACTACAAAATTTTTTTAATTGTTGAAACTTGATTTGAAGTGGATAAATAAGGAAGACAAACAGTTTTAAGTCAGGCTGATAGCAATTAATTTTATAGCAAAATCTGTATTTCGTCATTTGTCGAGAGATGCTTATTGCTGAAGAAGTTCTTTCTCATTCTACAAAGTACAACGTTGTTTATCATTGAAACTTTATTAGACATGAATAAATATGAAGGACAAAGCAGTCTTAACTTGGTTTGAGTTAAGGAATTCGTTTTATAGGAGAATCCGAATTCGTGCATAACTCGTAAAATAGAGCTTATTTTCGGATTCCTAAAGAATGAGCCTGGTTCTTTCTCATAATACAAAGTTTTTGTTTATTGTTGAAACTTCATCAGACCGTTAGATATAGTCGGACTCACCTCGACGCACGGCTTGGGATCTGGAACCAGTACTCTTGAGAGGGGTTGGACTCTCTTCCACTCTGGAGTTGCCCGTGGTGAGAGGCGCAGAGCATGTGTGGGCATACTTATTGCCCCCCGGCTGTGTGCCAGTACATTGGGGTTTACCCCAGTGAACGAGAGGGTAGCCTCCCTCCGCCTTTGGGTGGGGGGACGAGTCCTGACTGTTGTTTGTGCCTATGCGCCAAACAGCAGTTCAGAGTACCTACCCTTTTTGGAGTCTCTGGGGGAGGCACTGGAGAATGCTCCTACCGGAGACTCCCTCATTCTGCTGGGGGATTTCAATGCTCACGTGGGCAATGAGAGTGAGACCTGGAGGGGTGTGATTGGGAGGAACGGCCCCCCCGATCTGAATCAGAGTGGTGTTATGTTGTTGGACTTCTGTGCCAGTCATAGACTGTCCATAACGAACACCATGTTCAGGCATAAGGGTGTCCATATGTGCACTTGGCACCAGGACACCCTTCGATGATCGACTTTGTGGTTGTATCATCGGACTTGCGGCCGTATGTCCTGGACACTCGGGTGAAGAGAGGGGCGGAGCTGTAAACTGATCACCACCTGGTGGTGAGTTGGCTCCGCTGGTGGGGGAGGATGCCGATCAGACCTGGCAGGCCCAAACGTATTGTGAGGGTCTGCTGGGAGCGTTTGTCAGAATCCCCCGTCAGAAGGAGCTTTAACTCCCACCTCCGGCAGAGCTTCAACCATATTTGAGGTGGGGGACATTGAATGGGCCATGTTCCGTGACTCCATTGCCGAGGCAGCTGGTCGGAGTTGTGGCCGTAAGGTGGTCGGTGCCTGTCGTGGCGGCAACCCTCGAACCTGCTGGTGGACACCAGTGGTGAGGGAAGCCGTCAAGCTGAAGAAGGAGTCCTATCGGGCCTTTTTGGCCAGTGGGACCCTGGAAGAAGCTGATAGGTACCGACGGGCCAAACGGGCCACGGCTTCGGCGGTTGCTGAGGCAAAAACTCGGGCCTGGGAGGAGTTCGGTGAGACCATGGAGAACGAATTCCGTACGGCCTCGAAAAGATTCTGGTCCACCATCCGGCGTCTCAGGGGGGGGGGAGCGGCTCACAGTCAACACTGTTTACAGTGGGGACGGGGCTTTGCTGACCTCAACTAGGGATGTTGTGAGTCGGTGGGGGGAGTACTTCGAGGAACTCCTCAATCCTACCAACACGTGCTCGGAAGAGGCAGAGTCGGAGAGCTTGGAGACGGGGCCTCCCATTTCTGGGGCTGAGGTTGCCGAGGTGGTTAAAAAGCTCCTCGGTGGCAAGGCCCCAGGGGTGGATGAGGTCCGTCCTGAGTTTTTCAAGGCTCTGGATGTTGTAGGGCTGTCTTGGCTGACACGCCTCTGCAGTATCGCGTGGACATCGGGGACAGTGCCTCTGGACTGGCAGATTGGGGTGGTGGTCCCCCTCTTTAAAAAGGGGGACCGGAGGGTGTGTTCCAACTATAGGGGTATCACACTCCTCAGCCTCCCTGGTAAGGTCTATTCGGGGGTATTGGAGAGGAGGATCCGTCGGATAATCGAGCCTCGGATTCAGGAGATGCAGTGTGGCTTTCGTCCTGGCCGTGGAACAGTGGACCAGCTCTATACCCTCGGCAGGATCCTGGAGGGTGCATGGGAGTTCGCCCAACCAGTCTACATGTGTTTTGTGGACTTGGAGAAAGCGTTCGACCGTGTCCCTCGTGGAGTCCTGTGGGGGGTGCTCCGGGAATATGGAGTGCCGGACCCCTTGATAGGGGCCGTTCGGTCTCTGTATGACCGGTGCCAGAGTTTGGTCCGCATTGCCGGCAGTAAGTCGGATACGTTTCCGGTGAGAGTTGGACTCCGTCAGGGCTGCCCTTTGTCACCGATTCTGTTCCTAACCTTTATGGACAGAATTTCTAGGCGCAGCCAGGGTGTTGAGGGTGTCCGATTTGGCGACCTCAGAATCGGGTCTCTGCTTTTTGCAGATGATGTGGTTCTGTTAGCGTCGTCAGGCCGTGACCTTCAACTCTCACTGGAGCGATTCGCAGCCGAGTGTGAAGCGGCTGGGATGAAAATCAGCACCTCCAAATCCGAGACTATGGTTCTCAGCCGGAAAAGGGTGGAATGCTCTCTCCGGGTCGGGAATGAGATCCTTCCCCAAGTGGAGGAGTTCAAGTATCTCGGGGTCTTGTTCACGAGTGAGGGACGAATGGAGCGGGAGATTGACGGGCGGATCGGTGCAGCGTCTGCAGTGTTGCGGGCTCTGCACCGACCCGTCGTTGTGAAGAGGGAGCTGAGCCAGAAGGCGAAGCTCTCTACTTACTGGTCAATCTACGTTCCCATCCTCACCTATGGTCACGAGTTGTGGGTAGTGACCGAAAGAACAAGATCGCGAATACAAGCGGCCGAAATGGGTTTCCTCCGCAGGGTGTCTGGGCTCTCCCTTAGAGATAGGGTGAGAAGCTCAGTCATCCGGGAGGGGCTCGGAGTAGAACCGCTGCTCCTCCGCATTGAGAGGAGTCAGATGAGGTGGCTCGGGCATCTGGTTAGGATGCCCCCTGGGCGCCTCCCTGGGGAGGTGTTCCGGGCACGTCCCACTGGGAGGAGACCCCGGGGGAGACCCAGGACACGTTGGAGAGACTATGTCTCTCGGCTGGCCTGGGAACGCCTCGGGGTCCCCCCGGAAGAGCTGGAGGAAGTGGCCGGGGACAGAGACGTCTGGGTTTCTCTGCTCAAGCTGCTGTCCCCGCGACCCGACCCCCCGATAAGCGGCAGATGATGGATGGATGGATGGATATATCCTCCACCAACCAGACTTACAACCCCTGACTAGGGTAGCAGAATTTCTAAGCAGCTGTACCCCAAAACTACTATCAAAAATATATAAATTATTGTCTAAGATAGATGACACAATGTCTCTTCCATCCTCAAAATGGGAGGCAGATTTATCCATCAGTTCTGGTCATAGCTTCTAACCACAAATATGTTTGAACACCTTCATAAAGACTCGAAATCCTAATTTACAGCTCATACAATACAAAATCCTTCATAGAACACACTATACAGGACAAAGGATGTTCAGGATGGGTCTAACACACTCAAACATCTGCTCACATTGCACAGATAACACACCTGATGATTATGCACACGCTTTGTGGTTTTCTGCGCCTGTCCAGAAGTTCTGGCTTGAAGTCTGTGAGGACCTATCAACATGGCTAAAGTGTAGCATCCCTGCATGCCCCACACTGTGCATACTGGGTGACTTAGACAACATCAACATGGAAATTAACTCAGCACACATGGTTTTCACAGTGTTATGTATCGCAAAGAAAACTATTCTCATGAACTGGAAAGCGAAGAACAATCTGTGTATTAACCACTTTAGAAATTTTCTTTTAGATTATATTAGCATGGAAACAATGTCTGCCTCCTCAAAACATCAATTGGCTGAATTTCATTCTCTCTGGTCCCCTCTGATTAGTTTTATCACATAGTGGTGGTGGTGGGTTGCTGGGTGATGGTGGGTCTCAGGCCCGGGCTGCTGCGACTGGTGTGACCGGGTGGTTTGTTTGTTTGTTTTTTGTAGAGGTCCTCCGGGGTGGGGTTGGGTTGAGTGGGGTGGGGCGGGATGGGTACCTTCTGGGGGTACAGTAGCTCCCGGAATATGGTCGCTGCAGGCCCCGAGCCTGGTGGAAATCAGGCCCTCCTGCCCATTGTTGGCTCCCAGGTAGCGGGGATGCCTATTGCAGCCAGTCCCTGGCTGCCCTCTCTGGGGGAGAGTAGCTCCCCCGGTATATATCCCCATACCCCTCTCCCTTCTGGCTCCTGTACACAGCACACACTCACACATGAAGGGTTTTGGGGGCGTGTGTGTTCGGTGGGGTGTAGTGGATGGGGCCACGTAGGTGGTCCCCTTTGGTTGCACTCTGCAGTTCCCTGCCCCTGTTTTAATTACACCTTAGACATTACTACTTATCAAACACACTCACACACACACATTAGGTCTTGGGGGGTGGTTACACTGAGTGGCATCTGGTGGGCGGGGCTCTTTGGGTATGTAGGCTGCCCAGAGTGCCGCGCTCCCAGTTCTACAAGTTTGGCTGCCCCTCAATTTTAATTGCTCACTATTAGAAAATATTGAAGAGCCAGAAGGGTGAGGGGAGGGGTCTTCTTCGCACACCCCTGCTTCCTGGTGTCTGCTCGGGGCAGGAGGGGCCAGGAGGATTAATTAATTGTTCTGCTTGTTCGGGGTCTGTGGTGGCTGGGGGGTTGCTGGCCTCCTGGTGCGCCCGCTGCACTACACCCCAGCAGAGTCGAGGGAGGTAGGATGTGTGGATGTGTGGATGTATGGGACGTGAAAGTGTGTGTGGTAATGATTGGGCCTGGATCTGGGACTTGGTGTCGCCTGGCCTGCCTGTGTTTCTCCCGATGGGGCATCAGCGTTGCCTCTCCCCACTGCTCGCGACTTCACCCACCTGTGGGCACGTCTTGACTCCCAGGGCACTTGGCCAGGGGCGCTAGGGCAGGCGCTGACCCACTTTGTGGCTGTCTGGGGCGCTTGGCCCTCCTGGGTATTGGGTGGGACCTCTGCCGGGGGGTTTGGGGGCGCTCGGGCTCCTGGGGCCCAGGTCCAGTGCACGGCCCATGTCTGGGCGGCTGGGGCCTGGCGGGGTCGGTGGGCTGTTGCCCCTGGTTCCCGGAGTGCCTCTGCCCTATGCTTATGGGGTCTCTTTCCGGGGGCTTCCTCTGCAGTCTTCTGGGTGGATGCGTGGTTGCCCCTGCGGTGGGCTGCCTGGGTTCTGTGCTCTGTGGGGGCTGCTGGTGGCCTGGGTCTTGTGGCCCTCTCTGCCTGCTTCTGATTGCTTGGGGGGGGGGGCTGTGGATTGTGGCCCTGTACGCTTATACACTCATAACTAAGCACGGTTATCATGTAGGTCCTGTGCCATGGGTGTTGCATGTTCTCACACACACACACACACACATTCATTAGTCCAGTAGCATGGTCACTAAGCAGTTGATGTATTATCATGTCGTCTCAGGTCATCTATATCCACAGCTGTGTTGTATGCGATTGCCGCTTCTTGTGCTTGTTTTTGTTTGTTTGTGTGTTTGTTTTTTCTCTGCTTGTCTGCTTTCAGGTGCTCCTGGTGGCGCTAAGGCTGGATTCCCCTCATAGGCCATGGATTGTTGTCTGTTTTGTTTTTTACAGGTGTAGCAGCTGGTTGTCTGGTTTTTGTTTCTATTTTTGTTCTGTTTCCTCTTCTTTCCGCTTCTTCTTTCCTTGTCCCCCGGTCCGGTTCAGTTCAGTTCATGTCATATATTGTAAACAGAAATAAATAAATGGGCATCAAGGGGAGCTTTACATTTATAAAACTTCCCTTGGCAAAACAAATCTGTTTGGCATCAAAGGTATTCAGACTACAATTCTTCTGACATAATGCTGAACAGGACAAGGGGAAAAAAAAGTAAAGAAGACAGTTCTGCCGAAAGCCAGGGATAGACCTGTTCTAAGTTCTATACTTTTTAAAAGGGGCGTTTTTATCAACTATGGAATAAGAAGATTTACAAATATGGTCAAGTGCTAGATCTTCATCTGGGATTTTAACAGTGTCATATAACTATTCAACAGATCAGTTAAAAAAAAGCCTGCTCATGGAGATGTTTCAGGATCTGGATACCAAGCGTGGACCTAATGTTTTCATTTTTGCAATTCTGATACAGGCTATTGAGCAGTGATAACTAACACCAAGTTCAGATACTGCGGATTTTCTACCTTTGATTTGTTAAGATTGAGCCAATCAGGGACAACCTTGAAGGATCTCTTTGGTTTTGTAGGATCAGTAATTACCTGAGAAAGGTTGATATTGGTACACACCTTTTTTAAATGATCAGAGGCAGAGTTCAACTTGTTTAAATTAAAATTGCCACACAGAGATTGGGTTTAGGCCACATGCACACAGAATGACATCAACAAATATAAGAAATATTAAACATTTACACATAGATTTTTGAATATATGTAGAGGAATGATACTTTGAAATGTGCTCATTGCGGAGTTATGATCAGTTGAGTAATGAAGGTTGAACTATTCTGGGAAAGAGGTTCTATTCCCAGCATCATGATGGACACTCCTGATATAGAAGGTTTCGCTAACGCATTGGAATTGTTTTACTATTTTCATATGCATGTGCAATGAAGAATTGCTTGCTGCTGATAAATGCAAAGAAGAACATCTTACACATAGATGCTCACATATAGGCTGCTGAATGCAATGAAGACCTGCTTATCAAGTAAAGTTCAATGTCAATGTGTAATATTCAATTAGGATTTGCAAAACAGTGAAGTTAAACAATGAATGGGTCCATAGTCGGTATGAGAAGACTACAGGAATATTTACCTGGGTGTACGTTCAAACAGAGATGAGAAAATTGCGATAAATAATTGTTTGTTTGTTTGTTAGTATGTATATGAATGTTATGTGTATAAACTGTGTTGAGTTATAGTTACTCAGTAGTGTCTCAGTGAAACAACCGACGGGGGAAGCCTTGCGGTGACAACAAAAGCAGTGTTTTACTGATCAGTCAAGTTGCTCCAGTGTACTCCATACAAACTGGTTGGCTACTGAAGGGATAGAAAATGGGGAATACTTGTTTTAAAGCAAACAAGGAATTAGATGGGAAAAATACATGTTTTAACGGGACCCAGACAATATTAAATACTCAGACAGATGGGAGAAGAAGTGTAGTTTTGTAGGAAATCACAAAATTATTACATAGAATTAGTGAAATCAATTGAAGAATGCCTTTCTGAAGAGCTGTTTACCACAGATGAGCAGCTTTGCGACCAAGCACATTGTAGATCGCTTTACTGCCAAAATGATCTAATTTAATGGATTGGTTTAGACATGCATAACAGCATTTTAAGAACAAAGAGAGAAACAAAAAGGGACAACGCTTCATGGTGGAAGGTGATGTATAAATAACTGTGTATATGATGAAGGGGGTGGCAACACCCATTCCGAAATCCCGCCATTCCGACATCCCGCTATTCCGACATCCCACCATTCCGACATACCACCATTCCGACATACCACCATTCCGACATGCAAACGTCCCACCATTCCGACATCCCACCATTGCGACATCCCGCTATTCTGACGTTCAAATGTCCCACCATTCCGACAAGGCTTTCCGTATAAGGAAATGTGTGTTACTCAACAGGTGAGTCCCTTCTTTCTGTTCATGCAATTTATATGTTTAACATGTTTATAGACAAGCATTATTAAAAACACAAAGTCTCGGCAACTGGAGGAGGAGAAGCAGTCCGCGGTGGTTTTCAATCACACACTCCAATGCCACTTGTTTCAACTTCCGAAAATTTAATCCAGGAAAAAAAGGCTTACAAACATGGACCAAAACGGCTCCATAACACGCACAAGAATCCAAAAGAAACGAAAGTTAACTAAAAGAAAGCAAATAAACAGTATGAAGTGGTCAAAATTGGTTTTACGCATGCCTATGTGCGTCTGGCACATGCGTCTTCGGGCTCTCCCACGTTGGTTTGTGGATGAAAGCTATATGTTCAGCTGTAATGTCATGTAAAAACAATCTCTACATGACATTTAGTCCCAGGTGTGACCAGTTAGGTCCTTAAGATATCAACAGGCTGTATAAAGCTACAACCGTTGCGGCTGTGTGTTTGTGCCAAATGCGCAAAACCCATCCGCGCTTCCCAAAATTGGAGTGAGTACTCATAAATCACGTGAATAACATGAATAAACGTTTTTACTGCATTTTGTTGTGTTTTATACAATCTATGCTGTCATTTCTATCTTCTCCTATTGGCAAGGCAAGGCAGAGTGCTCGCAACTGTGTCCTGTGCAGTAGCCGTGATATCTGTAATTGCAATTATTACTTTTGCATATGATGACAGCGTGCAAAAGGCGCATGGGCTCTGTGGAGAGCTCCGCTCCAGCTGGCTGCTGTGACAGCTCACTGACACTGTATTTCTGCTTAATCAGTTTCAGTCTCGCCAGAGTTACATTAATATCTGTATTTTTATATTTGAAATTCAGGGGATTTTGATAATAGATTATTAAAGTTTGTTTGCGAGGCTGTGGCCTCTGCATGTGCAAAGCTTGTGCGCCAAACTTTAGGGCGTATTTGCGCCGGCATATCATTAGTGCAAAATGTTTTGGGTAAAAAATAGGCTATTAAAAGGAACTGTCGGAATGGCGGTATGTTAAAAAAACAAAAAACATACCGCCATTCCGACCATAGGAGGAAAAAAGTGTCGGAATGGTGGGACGTTTGATAAAAAATTAAGTGTCGCCATTCCGACAATTGGACACCCATGTCGGAATGGCGAGATGTCGGAATGGCAGCATGTAACCATGATGAAGGAGAGACCATTTGAGCAGCACAGCCATTTCGCAGCACAGGGACAGCAATCCAAGTTACAGGATCTCCCACGTGGTATCACCTGTCACATTGTGTCAAGGCATCAAAAGAAGAAAAAATCACCAAACTCA
Source organism: Leuresthes tenuis (assembly GCF_036924035.1). Lineage (NCBI taxonomy): Eukaryota > Metazoa > Chordata > Actinopteri > Atheriniformes > Atherinopsidae > Leuresthes > Leuresthes tenuis. The sequence goes on along the minus strand of NW_027325473.1, from coordinate 6,573 downwards.
AGGACAAAAAGACAAAGACTCTGGTAAACGAAGAAAGAGGACTGACAAACCAGAAATACAAAAGGATTCTCGATATCAAGATCCAGAAGAAGAGGCTAACAATGCCACGAACACTTACGATGCTGGGAATGATGCCAGCAATGAACAGAGAAGAAGATTCAGTTTCATCAATCTGCATTACGTGCCTCTAATGAGGGGGTGAATATAGAATCCTCAACGATTACAACGTCTCTGGGAACTGTGACAACAACAAGGTTTAAACCATTTTGATATATATTGTAACCTATTGTCTAAGGAATAGTGCTGAAAATTAGGTAAATCTAATCCACCACTGTCCTTGGTCTTCTGTAGGGTTTTTAAACTAATACGTGGTGGTTTGTTTTTCCACAGAAATTTGGAGATGCATGAATCTAGTGACTTAAACCAAGTAGCAGATGGTTTTATGGGGATCATTGAGAACAAATAGTTAACTTTTGGTAGTATCATCATTTTAATGGATGTAACTCTCCCCATAAGTGATATAGGTAAGGACTTCCAACGAGAGATCGTCCTCTACTGTCTTTAATAATTGCACATAATTTAGCTTTGTTAGCTCTGAGAGCCTGGAGGAAATGTTTATGCCTAAATATCTAATATTTCCTGACTGTAAAGTGATCGCAGGTATATTATGGACCCTACAGTTAATGGGCAGAACTGTGGTCTTAGACCAGTTGATAGAGTAGTCAGAAAGTGCTGAGAATTTATTTATGAGTGTGATCGTGTGACTGAGAGACGTCTGTGAGTTCTGAAGGAAAAGTAATACATCATCAGCATAAAGACTTATTTTATGCTCAATATTTTGGGATTAATTACTCACAAACGGGTAAGAAAAGGTAGTATTGCCAGACCATACATGATCAAAACAGGGAGCGGAGGTGGTTCAGCTGCAAGGTGTGAATGTCTGACTATAGTTTGTAAAAAGCGGGTAAGATAAGGTGCGAATGCCCGACAATGTATGATCAAAAGAGGGAGCGGAGGGTTTTGGCTACAAGAAGGTTTGAATGTCCGACCATAGTTTGTAAAAAGCGGGTAAGAAAAGGTTACCATACATCATCAAAAGCAGGAGTGGATGTGTTCGGCTACAAGAAGATTTGAATGTCCATCAATAATTGCTTTAAAACATGAAAGAAAATTTTCGAATATCAAACTGCACATGATCATAAGCGGGAGAGGAGTTGTTCAGCTGCAAGAAGGTGTGAACGTCCAACCAAAGTTTGTAAAAAGCAGTTAAGAAAAGGTTCGAATATCCAACCAAACATAATCAAAAGCGGGAGCAGAGCTGTTCGACTGCAAGTAGGTGTGAATGTCAGATCATAATTTGCAAAAAGCTGATGAGAAAGGGTGAGAATGCCCGGCTATACACCATCAAATGTGGGAGCGGAAGTGTTCGGCTGTGAGTAGGTGTGAATGTCCAACCATAATTGCTGAAAAATGTGTTAGAAGAGACTAGAATGCCGGACAAGACATCATCAAAAGCGGGAGCGGAGTTGTTCGGCTGTGAGTAGGTGTGAATCTCCGAGCATAGTTTGTAAAAAGGGGGTAAGAATAGGTTCGAATGCCCGAACATACACTATCAAAACAGGGAGCTGAGGTGGCTCAGCTGCAAGGTGTGAATGTCTGACTATAGTTTGTAAATAAGGTGCGAATGCCCAACAATGTATAATCAAAAGAGGGAGCGGAGGTTTTCGGCTACAAGAAGGTTTGAATGTCCGACCATAGTTTGTAAAAAGCGGGTAAGAAAAGGTTCAAATGCCTGACTATACACCATCAAAAGCGGGAGCAGAGGTGTTCCGCTGTAAGACGGTGTGAATGTCCGATCATATTTGGTAAAAAGCGGGTAAGAAAAGGTTAAAATACCCGACTGTACACAATCAATAGCGGGAGAGGAGGTGTTCAGCTGCAAGGTGTGAATGTCCACCCATAATTACTGAAAAATGGGTAAGAAAAGGTGCGAATGCCAAACCATACATTATCAAAAGCAGGTGTGAATGTCAGATCATAATTTGCAAAAAGCTGATGAGAAAGGGTGAGAATGCCCGACTATACACCATCAAATGCGGGAGCGGAGTTGTTCGGCTGTGAGTAAGTGTGAATCTCCGACCATAATTGCTGAAAAATGTGTTAGAAAAGGTAAGAATGCCGGTCCATACATCATCAAAAGCGGGAGAGGTGGTGTTCGGCTGCAAGTAGGTGTGAATGTCCAGCCATAATTACTAACAAACGGGTAAGAAAAGGTAGTATTGCCAGACCATACATGATCAAAACAGGGAGCGGAGGTGGTTCAGCTGCAAGAAGGTGTGAATGTCCGACTAAAGTTCAAATATATTAACAAAAGCGGGAGGAGAGGTCTTCGGATGAGAGTGGTTGAGAATTTCCAACCATAATCTATAAAATGCGGTGAAAAAAAAGGTGTGATAGAACACTAAAAGGTGGAGCGGAAGTGTTCGGCTGCAAGAAGGTGTGAATGTCCAACTATATTTGGGAAAAGCAGGTGAAGCAAGGTCTGAATGCCCAACCTTACATCATCAAAAGCGAGATCAGAGGTGTTTGGCTGCATGAAGGCCATAGTTTGCCAAAAGCGGGTAAGCTGCGAATGACCGACTAAATATCAACAAAAGGTCTTCGGATGCAAGTGGGTGTGAATTTCCCACCATACAAGTATGGTGGAGAGGAAGCTGTGAACAGCCGACCATAGTTGGCAAAAAGCGGGTGAGAAAAGGTGCGAATGTCCAACCATACATGATCAAAACAGGGAGCGGAGGTGTTTGGCTGTGACAAGGTGTGAATGTCCACCCAAAATTAATGAAAAGCGGGCAACAAGTAGGTTTGAATGCCCAACCATACATCATCAAAAGCAGGAGTGGATGTGTTCGGCTACAAGAAGGTTTGAATGTCCGAGCATAGTTTGTAAAAAGCGGGTAAGAAAAGGTTCGAATGCCCAAACATACACCATCAAAAGAGGGAGCGGAGGTGTTCCGCTGTAAGAAGGTGTGAATGTCCGACCATAGTTGGTAAAAAACGGGTAAGAAAAGGTTAAAATACCCGACTGTACACAATCAATAACAGGAGCGGATGTGTTTGGCTACAAGAATGTGTGACAGTCCGACCATGGTTTGTAAAAAACGGGTAAGAAAAGGTGCGAATGCCCGACAATGTATGATCAAAAGAGGGAGCGGAGGTTTTCGGATACAAGAAGGTTTGAATGTCCGACCATAGTTTGTAAAAAGCGGGTAAGAAAAGGTTCAAATGCCTGACTATACACCATCAAAAGCGGGAGCGGAGGTGTTCGGCTACAAGAAGGTGTGAACGTCCGACCAAAGTTTGCAAAAAGCAGTTAAGAAAAGGTTTGAATGCCCGAATATATACCATCAAAAGCGGGAGCAGAGCTGTTCGACTGCAAGTAGGTGTGAATGTCTGACTATAGTTTGTAAATAAGGTGCGAATGCCCAACAATGTATAATCAAAAGAGGGAGCGGAGGTTTTCGGCTACAAGAAGGTTTGAATGTCCGACCATAGTTTGTAAAAAGCGGCTAAGAAAAGGTTCAAATGCCTGACTATACACCATCAAAAGCGGGAGCAGAGGTGTTCCGCTGTAAGACGGTGTGAATGTCCGACCATATTTGGTAAAAAGTGGGTAAGAAAAGGTTAAAATACCCGACTGTACACAATCAATAGCGGGAGAGGAGGTGTTCAGCTGCAAGAGGGTGTGAATGTCCACCCATAATTACTGAAAAATGGGTAAGAAAAGGTGCGAATGCCAAACCATACATTATCAAAAGCAGGTGTGAATGTCAGATCATAATTTGCAAAAAGCTGATGAGAAAGGGTGAGAATGCCCGACTATACACCATCAAATGCGGGAGTGGAGTTGTTCGGCTGTGAGTAAGTGTGAATCTCCGACCATAATTGCTGAAAAATGTGTTAGAAAAGGTAAGAATGCCGGTCCATACATCATCAAAAGCGGGAGAGGTGGTGTTCGGCTGCAAGTAGGTGTGAATGTCCAGCCATAATTACTAACAAACGGGTAAGAAAAGGTAGTATTGCCAGACCATACATGATCAAAACAGGGAGCGGAGGTGGTTCAGCTGCAAGAAGGTGTGAATGTCCGACTAAAGTTCAAATATATTAACAAAAGCGGGAGGAGAGGTCTTCGGATGAGAGTGGTTGAGAATTTCCAACCATAATCTATAAAATGCGGTGAAAAAAAAGGTGTGATAGAACACTAACAGGTGGAGCGGAAGTGTTCGGCTGCAAGAAGATGTGAATGTACGACTATATTTGGTGAAAAGCAGGTGAAGCAAGGTCTGAATGCCCAACCTTACATCATCAAAAGCGAGATCAGAGGTGTTTGGCTGCATGAAGGCCATAGTTTGCCAAAAGCGGGTAAGCTGCGAATGACCGACTAAATATCAACAAAAGGTCTTCGGATGCAAGTGGGTGTGAATATCCCACCATACAAGTATGGTGGAGAGGAAGCTGTGAACAGCCGACCATAGTTGGCAAAAAGCGGGTGAGAAAAGGTGCGAATGTCCAACCATACATGATCAAAACAGGGAGCGGAGGTGTTTGGCTGTGACAAGGTGTGAATGTCCACCCAAAATTAATGAAAAGCGGGCAACAAGTAGGTTTGAATGCCCAACCATACATCATCAAAAGCAGGAGTGGATGTGTTCGGCTACAAGAAGGTTTGAATGTCCGAGCATAGTTTGTAAAAAGCGGGTAAGAAAAGGTTCGAATGCCCAAACATACACCATCAAAAGAGGGAGCGGAGGTGTTCCTCTGTAAGAAGGTGTGAATGTCCGACCATAGTTGGTAAAAAGCGGGTAAGAAAAGGTTAAAATACCCGACTGTACACAATCAATAGCGGGAGCGGATGTGTTTGGCTACAAGAATGTGTGACAGTCCGACCATGGTTTGTAAAAAACGGGTAAGAAAAGGTGCGAATGCCCGACAATGTATGATCAAAAGAGGGAGCGGAGGTTTTCGGCTACAAGAAGGTTTGAATGTCCGACCATAGTTTGTAAAAAGCGGGTAAGAAAAGGTTCAAATGCCTGACTATACACCATCAAAAGCTGGAGCGGAGGTGTTCGGCTACAAGAAGGTGTGAACGTCCGACCAAAGTTTGCAAAAAGCAGTTAAGAAAAGGTTTGAATATCCAAACATAATTAAAAGCGAGAGAGATTGTGTTCAGCTGCAAGTAGGTGTGAATATCCAGCCATAATTACTCACAAACGGGTAAGAAAATGTAGTATTGCCAGACATTGCAGTCGGACATTCTCACCCTTTCTCATCAGCTTTTTGCAAATTATGATCTGACATTCACACCTACTTGCAGTCGAAAAGCTATGCTCCCGCTTTTGATTATGTTTGGTTGGATATTCAAACCTTTTCTTAACTGCTTTTTACAAACTTTGGTTGGACGTTCACACCTTCTTGTAGCCGAACACATCCACTCCTGCTTTTGATGATGTATGGTTGGGCATTCGCACCTTTTTTTACCCATTTTTCAGGAATTATGGGTGGACATTCACACCTACTCAGAGCCGAACACCTCCGCTCCCGCATTTGATGGTGTATAGTCGGGCATTCTCACCCTTTCTCATCAGCTTTTTGCAAATTATGATCTGACATTCACACCTGCTTTTGATAATGTATGGTTGGGCATTCGCACCTTTTTTTACCCATTTTTCAGGAATTATGGGTGGACATTCACACCTTCTTGCAGCTGAACACCTCCTCTCCTTCTTATGATCATGTGCGGATGATATTTGAAAATTTTCTTTCATGTTTTAAAGCAATTATTGATGGACATTCAGACCTTCTTGCAGCTGAACCACTCTGCTCCCGCTTTTGATGGTGTATAGTCGGGCTTTCGAGCCTTTCCTTCCCGGTTTTTACAAATTATGGTTGGACATTCAGACCTTCTTGCAGCCGAACACCTCCACTCCCTCTTTTGATCATACATTGTCGGGCATTAGCACCTTTTCTTACCCGCTTTTTACAAACCATAGTCGGACTTTCACATCTTTTAGTAGCCGAACAACTCCGCTCCCGCTATTGATTGTGTACAGTCGGGTATTTTAACCTTTTCTTACCCGCTTTTTACCAACTATGGTCGGACATTCACACCTTCTTACAGCGGAACACCTCCGCTCCCTCTTTTGATGGTGTATGTTCGGGCAGTCAAACCTTTTCTTACCCGCTTTTTACAAACTATGGTCAGACATTCAACCCTTCTTGGAGCCGAACACATCCACTCCTGCTTTTGATTATGTATAGTTGGGCATTCGCACCTTTTCTTACCCATTTTTCAGTAATTATGGGTGTACATTCACACCTTCTTGCAGCCGAACACCTCCGCTCCCTCTTTTGATCATACATTTTCGGGCATTCGCACCTTTTCTTACCCGCTTTTTACAAACCATGGTCGGACTTTCACACCTTTTAGTAGCCGAACAACTCCGCACCCGCTACTGATTGTGTACAGTCGGGTATTTTAACCTTTTCTTACCCGTTTTTTACCAACTATGGTCG